>NC_056735.1:877976500-878234000 GCF_019279795.1 Protopterus annectens | reverse complement strand
TGCTGCTTAGCTACGTAGCAAGACTTGCATATTGCTGGCATTCCAAGAAACCATCTGTATAGCAAATTAGGTGGTTTGCATTGCCAAAAAGTGAGCACTTTTACAGTAGCATTGCAAACATGATATGAATAGTCATATAATCATCATCAGCCCCCTTTTCCCATTTTTTTCAACATGGGGTTGGGGTATCATGTTAACCGTTGCCAACTCTTTCGATTTCAGTGCCACACTCCTACCTTTTTCAACACTCATGCCTGATTGTCGCAGATCTTCTTTCACACAATCCATCCATCTCTTTGCTGGACGTCCTCACTTCCTGTTATCTTCTTCCTGTTTGTCCCAAATCTTCCTCACCAGACTGTCTTCAGCTTTTCTGCATGTGTCCAAACCACCGTAATCTGTTCTCTTTGATCTTTTCTGCAATTTTATCTACTTTGGCTTCTGCTCCTAATGTCCTCATTTCTTCGTCTGTCCCACAGCATGCATCCTGCCACTCTTCTCAGGCACTTCATTTCCTTCACCTCTGGCTTCTTCAACTGTTCTGCCTTTACTGCCCAGGTGTCTGTATCATAAAGTATTACTCGTTACTCCACTGTCTTGTACACCTTACTTTTCAGTTTTTTTGACATTCTTCTGTCATACACTACACCTGAGACTCCATGCCATTTGGTTGCAGCCCCTCTGATTTTAGCTTTGATCTCTTCATTCAGACTTCCCTTCTCCTCAACCACCCCTCCCAAATACTTGAAACTATTTACCTTTTCCGCTGTCTTTCCTTTCTTTCTCTATTCTCTGCTTCTTCTGATTTCTCCAATTTGCTGCCATTACCACCATCTTATCTGTGCTTAGTTTCATCCTATGTGCCTTCAGTTTTGCATTCCATTCTGCTATCCTTTGCTGAAGTTCTAGCTCACAGTCAGCCTGCAATGCCACATTGTTGGCATACAGCAGCGCCTTGTTAATCTGTCCCCTCCGACCTGTTTGCTAATGTAGTCCATCACCAGTATGCACAGCAGTGGGCTCAGAGTTGAACCCTCTTGTACACCCACTCCCACTGGGAACCCCTCTGTGGGGCCGAACAATGTTCGTACTCGAGTCATTGGGTCCTTGTACATAGCTTGTGCTAATTCTGCCAATGTTTCTGGGACTTCAAGCCACTGCAGTACTGCCCAGATCTGCTTTCTTGGGACCTTGTTATATGCTTTCTCCAAGTCTTGGCATACCCAGTTGGGCTCTCTCCTCACCTCTAGCTTCCTGTCAGGTATCTGTTTCAGCAAACATCGGATCTATTGTGCTGCATCCTGATCTGAATCCGAACTGCTCATTTCCCATCTTACTTACTCTGTGTACCCGTTTATCAGTCATTCTCTCCAGAACTTTTATACAATGTGATAGGAGTTTGATGCCTCTGTACTGCCCACAGTTGTGGATGTCCCCTTTGTTCTTGTACACTGGCAGGAGTATGCTTATTCTCCAGTCATCTGGGATACGCCTTTCTCTCCACACTGATTTTAGTACCCTCAGGAGCCATTTCTCCCCTGTCTCACCCAGCATCTTTATCATAGCACAGTGACCTCATCTGAGCCTGCTGCTTTCCATGACTTTATTTTCCTCAGTGCTGTTCTTCTTCTAGGGTGGGCTCCTCCTCCTGTCTCATCGTAGGCTGTTTCTGGAGCAGTACAGTATCTGTGGGGTTTTCTTCATTCAGAAGCTGCTGGAAATACTCCTTCCATCTGTCTTTAATGTCCTGTGGACTGGTGAATAGGTTGTTGCTGGCATCCCTTATGAAGGGTATCTGACTATCTTCTTTATTTTTTTGTCTGTGCCATGCAACCTGATATAGTTTTTTTTGTCCCACTTACCGAGTCACTTTCCAGAAGTTGGTAGAGTGCCTCCGAAACCCTGTTCTTTGCTATTGCAACTTCTTTCTTAGCCAACCAGTAGTTTTTCCTATCCTGGTCAGTCTTTTCTATCTCCCACTTCTTCCTGCACTCCTTTCTTTTGATGACTTCCTGGACTTCTGCATTCCACCACCAGCTTTTCTTATGTACCTTATCTCCATACCTGCCTCAACCACATATCTTTTCTGTAGTTCTAACACATGCTGTTTTTAGGCGCTGCCATTCTTGTTCAAGTCCACGTATTTCCTCCTCTTAGAGCCCTGAGTAATTCCTTGAACTGTTGTACTTTCTCTCCAGTCAACTTCCAGGTCTTCGGCCTGGTCTCTGATTCTGAATCTGGTGATTCGGTCATGTTGAATAGTCATATGACCAATGTAAATCATAAGACTAAGCATGTTCATATGTGCAGTGAAATGCCTTGTGGTGGCTACTTGGGCACTGTGAGCAAGCCACCGAGGGTCAGCAAAACAAAGTGTTGACTTAGTTAATGATGTACATGTGGAGGAAAGGGGGGCATGGAAAAGGCGGAACATGGGGCATAACAAATAGAGAAACGCACACAGAGGTAACTTAAGGAACGATAGTTTGAGGGAAGGAATGAAGGGTGGCATGGCACAGTGGTGCAATGGTTAGCATTGTTGCCTCACAGCAAGAGGTTCTCCGGTTCTTTTCTCACTTGGGGTGCCTTCTGTGTAGAGTCTTTATGCCCTCCGTGTGTTTACATGGGTTTCCTCCATGTGCTCTGCTTTCCTCCCACATTCTCAATACATGCTGTAGGTGGATTGGACACTCTAAATTGGTCCTAGGTGTTTGTGTGTGCCTTCTGAGGAAGGTTGGGTGCCTGGCTGGCAACTCAGCACAATAAAACTCTGCTGCCACTCGTTCTGTGGACCAATGATCCTCTGTGGCAACCCCTAATGGGAGCAGCCAAAAGGAGAAGACATTGTTTGAGGGAAGGAATGATGTAGGAAAGGGGTCATAGTAGAGACAGAATATGGGGCACAGCAAATAGAGAAATGCACACAAAGGTAACTTTAAGGAAAGATAGTTTGAGGGAAGGAGTGACATAGGAAAGGGGGCATGGTAAAGGTAGAACATGGGGCATAACAAATAGGTGCACACAAGAGTGACCCTAAGGAAAGATAGTTTTGAAGGAAGGAATGACCTAGGAAAGGGGCATGTTAAAGGCAGAACGTATGGCATAGCAAATAGAGAAACGCACACAAGGGTAACCTTAAGGAAAAATAGCTTGAGGGAAGGAATGGCATAGGAAAAGGGGGCATGGTAAAGGCAGAATGTGGGGCATAGCAAATAGAAAAACACACAAGGGTAACCTTAAGGAAAGATAGTTTAAGGGAAGAAATTACATAATTTTTGAGACTGGGACCAGCAATGAATAATCAGCTCACAGAGGTGGAAGAGTTCCTGGTGTCAGTGTCTGGAGCATGCACGTGATCCCTCTTAATTGGTAGTGGCTTGGATGTGGGGGCTTGGCTGGTAATAACTCCAGAAGTCTGTAGGGTATGCGCCAGGGATAGTACTAAATAGCAGGTATATTTCAAGTTGTACACTGACCCATGTGTGAGAAGGAATTATTTAGCAGAACACCTATGCATATTTGTTTTACAGTTATATTGGGCCTACAACATCTTGTGAAACAAGCTGTATATGTGCCCGTGTGCTATTCACGTAATTGTCATGACCAGTATTGTGACATGGATTGAGGGGAGAGAGGCATATGGTCCAGCAGTGTCAAGGGAATGTTATCTTTGTTTTCACAGGTTCCACTGTTGGAGGTGCCAACACAAAAGGACTGCACATGCCTGATGTCAGCAGGTCACGTGACTGTGATGGCAATGTGCATGTGGCACATTTAGATGACACAGTGGCAGTGTCATCCATGCTAACATTAGAGGGCATGTACACACACCCAGATATGAAGTGATAGTGGAAGGGCAGGCTAAATTTCTGGCTTTGATTCTCGGCTGGAGTGCGGGGAGTGCCTTCCGTGTGGAGTCTGCATGTCCTTCCCGCGATTGGGTGGGCGTTCGAAAGACATGCGTAAATGGGCATACCGAACATCGAGCTGGCACCTCGGCGTTCGTGAAAATCTATTGCCAATCATTAGCAGACCGGAGTTCCGCTGTGGCGACCCCTAACCGGGAAAAGCCGAAAGACAAACAACAACAACCTATGTTTAGCACTGGTTAATCTTAGCGTTAATCTGTCCTTTTCTCTATGAGATTGTTACCACATGTCTTGGGAACAGGGATTTTCTGTATAGGAGTCTTTAGTTGCCCTCATTCGTAAAAGGTCTGGTTTAGACTGTGAAAGTCTTGACAGTTTAGACTCGAAAAATCTTAACAGTTATTAATCAATCAGTCTGAAACCCATCCTTTAAGTTTTGTAAGAAAGTTGTTTGACATCAGTTGGAGTCTTACTTGAGTGATTAGACTGCAATGCATCAAAGATGCTATAGATTTGGTTCAAGCCACAACACTGATACAGCTCTTACCAGACATTTTACTGACCTCCTAATAATGCGAGTCTGTTGTCATTCTGTTCAGGTTCTTCTCAGTTCTGTCAGTGGCCTTTGATTTAGTGGACCACACCATCTTAAATTGACTATTTATAAAAATAAGCGTGATTTATTGGGTGTTGCAGTGAAATGATTTGCCTCCTATTTCTGGGGACACACATAGGGTGGTGTTAGAGATAAATACTTTTTCCTTGTACCCCCTTAATTGTGGGATACCTCAAAGTTATGTTTTTGGTCCCCTGCTGTTTACTGTATACTTGCTGCCACTAGGAAATGTTACTCATTTAAGAGGTTTGCAATATCATTGTTATGCTGATGACGTGCAGCTTTCTCTCTTGCACCCTCAAGGGTCTTTGTCTGCTGTCAGTCACTTAGTTCAGAATCTGTAACTTAGCCATAATAGGATAGTTTGTAACTGGCTTAAGCTCAGCACCTTTAAAACTGGTAGTTTTATGCACATGGTAGTGCATGCTACAGTTAGGAACTCTTCCATGCCAGTCTTCTCCCCAGACATTTTTCTACTGTAGAGACGAGCTCTCATTTGTGTCCAAAGTGCAGAATTGTGGTGTGGTTTCTGATGACAGACTAACACTAAAGGGCCAGATTTTGTTGGTGGTAAGCACCTTATTCCATTTGGAACCTTTACACTGTTTTACATGCAATTGGGTTCCTCCCGTCTTGACTACTGCACTGCTTTGTATGCAGGCTTGCCATACTCAAGGGTATGTAAGTTCCATCAGATTGCACTGATTCTGTGGTGTCTGCACTGGTTGCCAGACAAACAGTGGATAATTTGCAACGTCCCTTTTTCTGGTTTATCTATCCCTTCATGGTCTGGATCCATCCTGTGTAGGCTTAGCAGAACCCTGCATTGCAATATTCACCTATTTTGATGTTTAACAAACTCACTGCCTTATTGGCATATGTGTAGTAGTGTCCTCTGTCTGGCACTCTGTCAAAGTTCAGAGCCCCTCCCACTGACAGTCTGTAGGTGTGAAGGACCAATCACCTGGCAACACAAGGGACTACCTTTCAAATCTACAGACAGGGCACTCACTGTTTTCTAAAGCCATATTAAGAGAAGGATTTCTTGGAAGATGGCTGTTCTCTATGGATTCCTTCAGCTATTGAGCTCGGATAACAAACCCGTTTGGGTTTTATTTCGACCCTCTACCTTTTTCCTGTCACTGCTTATATTGTGTATTTTCTGGCTTTATTTGTTTTTTTTCTGAATGGAAAATTGTGAATTGCGATTTGAGTTTTATTTTACTTAGTGTAAGAGTTATACTGTTTAAAATAAACTAATTTTTACTTTCTGTGGCTTTTTAACTATTGTAATACGTTTTGTGAACTTTGGTGAATATTTAACTGAGTTTTTCTGTATTAAGGCTGTGTTAGTGCAGTTCTTCTCATTGCCTCATGCTGCCAGAACCACTAGTAATTTGTGACTTTTATTTCCATTAATTAAAAGCTCATTTTGAAAGTTCTGACAGGAAAACATGCTGCTTTTGCAGTTTTTTTTCTTTGGGACCATGATTATTAAAATTGCCTTTTTTGCACCATTTTGTATGTGAAACCTTTCTGATGTGAATTTTTCATAAATTTATTCTTAATTTATTGTCTAAGGCTATTTTTGCTGTCTTATTCATCCATCCATCCATCCATCATTCCATCCATGACCCTTTTTCCACTATTCTACGTGGGATCAGGGTGTCACTTCAACTGCGGCAGTCATCTACAGCCAAGGTTTACACTGCTAGTTGGTTAGCCCTGCCCACGGTAGTTCTTCCACATCACACACACAACACCTATGGCCATTTTAAAGCATCCAGTCCACCTACTGCATGTGTTTGGAATGTGAGAGGAAACCAGAGCACCTGGAGGAAACCAAGAAAACAAGGAGGATATGTAGACTCCACAAAGAAGACACTCCACCAAAGAATCAAACTGGGGAACATCTTGGCTGTAAGGCAACAACACTATCCACTGTGCCACCCTCTGTGGGTCTGAAAATAGGCTTTATTAAAATTAGAGGCTTCTGTGACATGTGTTTTGTACTTTGAGCTTGGCTACTGAATTTGCTTTTATTTAGTACAGTATTCAGTATAATATCCATGTAGAAACAGACTTCAGATTGCTATTTATAGGGAGAAAAGTGGATTATGTCCATTTTTTACTTATCTTGACCATGCAGCCAGTATTTGGAATTGTTCTACTATTTTTTCCCCTAACTCGGACTCCAATAAGGTGCCACTCTCACTAGTGTAGTACATTGAAACAAGAGACAGAAGACCCACTACGTTATGGGATAGCAGACTCTGACTGTTTTTCCACCTGAGATGGTGGCTATTGCTGGATCTGTTGTTCAGGAAGTTGATTACGGGGTGCATATGAAGGTTATGAGTAATACTGGCACTTCCACCTCTGTTCAATCATCTAAGGATTCAGATTTTGAAGGGGATCCTGTGTCCATTGTTTTGGAACTGTCAGAATCCGATCAGTTTCCTCTGAGGACAAATAGGTTGAGGAACACAAATGATTTATGTTTCCCAAATGCTGGCAAGATTTAGGGATATATTCAGTTGAGAGCAATTATCAGTTGCAGGTAATTGTCAGCTGTCTCCAGATCAGCAGAGTTTATGATCTTTTGGAGGATGAAGCCTAAGACGTGGAGACATTTCCTCCATTGATCCCAGTGCTAGAAGATGTTTCTAAGAAAGCTTATAATTCTTCTCTTCATATTGAGGCCCTGTCTTCTTCAAATTCATTCCCTTCAGATAAACATGGCAAATAGCTAGAATCTCACAGAGAGGAGGTAATTCAGTCCAGCGTGGTAGCTTTTAAAGTGTTTCACTACCATTGTTTTATGTGGACGTTTATGTTGGGTTTTATGTGCAGTTTAGACTAGTTGTCAAAGATAATTTTTTCAATGCTTCTCGAGTGTTAAAACATACTTTAAAGAGTGCCTTAGGTATGCTTGGTTGCACAGCCAGAACTTTCCTGATGAGTTTAAAAATGAGATTATGAATGCTCCACTTGAGTTTGATTGTGTTTGGTAAGGCAGCTAATCGGATCTTTAAACACTGGAATGACAGAGGTAAACTGATGCAAGGGGTTTCATATTTCCAAATTTCCCTCCTATAAGCAGGATTCTATTCTGCATCCTGCCAAAGAAAAGACCCAGTTGAACAAGGCACTAAAAGAAAATGGCAGGATAAAAACTCCACTAAACATAGCAAGAAGGGCTCCTTTCCCAAAAAGGATAATCCCCTTCTCAACTGGACTATGTTGTGGTGTGGCAATCTGTGTGCTACACTTTGAAAGTTAGCAGCCAACAAGTTGGCCTGACTGTCAGTTGTTTCCAACAGATGGGTGCTCAACATAGTTGCTAGGTGCTACAAGTAATAGTAGAAAGAACTCTACCTCCATTCATGGAGACTTCCTCTCACCCACTGAACCAGTCTTTGTTATTCTCTTCTGTTCTCCAGCAAATGCTGGACTTGGAGGTCATAGAACTGATCTGTCCTTCTGGAATCTGAGGGTCCCTCCTTAGAGGATCAGAGTATCAAAGGAAGTTACTAGGTTAATGGCCTTCGGGCCCTTACAAGCCTAGCCAAGTTCTTACCCTTATTACCACAATCAGCACCTATTGCCTCTGTCCAAGAGGGACACAGGTGGAGCCCGCAGATTGAATTAATGGTCACTCATCCAACCGTCTAGATTGTGTTTGAAGAGGTCCAAAGATGTGCTCTGTTTGACATGAAGTGGAAGGTCTATTCCAAAGGTGTGGTAACCTCTGGGAGACAAATCTGTCCCTCTAGCAGGTTTTATTAATGTCACATACCACGTTAAGGTCTTTAGAATGAGTAACCCATGTACCATTTAACTTAACGGATATACAGCATTTCCAGTAAATCAGGGTCAGGGATTGCCTTGTATGCAAGGCAGAGATTAATCTGGGTAGTCTGTATAAAACAGATTAAAGTGACCATGATTTCAGATGATCCCCATTGGACAGATGCTGAAGACCTTGAATTTTCCTTGTGAGGAACCTTTGTGGTTTCTCCAGTTGCTAAAGGTGCGCTTGGAAAGGTACATAACAAAAGTGCATTATACTCAATAATTGGCCTGATGAGGGAAGAGTACTGGGAGGTTATAACTTTTTTTCTGGAGGCAGTCCCCTTACTTATGAGATGAGCAATGTAGAATGCCCTTGGTCAAAGGTAAGGTTGCTGTCAACCTGTGTGCTCAGGTTTGTCACTACTGAGTGAGTACTTTAAGGTGTTGCTATTGATGTGGTAGTTAGCAGGAACATCGCTTTTACCAAAAGGAATGATAATACATTTTTTTGCATTGAGTTTAAGGCCATGACTTTGGCACCAATCATTTTGTTGTGTAAAACCCTCTTGTAGGATGTTGTCATCATTTGGAGCTTCTGTGACTGCTCTCAGTTTGCAGTCATCAGCAAACTTTGTCGGCCACAAACCTTTAGTTTTTACTTGTACTTCAGAGAAATAGTTTCCAAACAGTAGAGGTCCAAGGAGTGATCCCTGTGGAACACCACTGGTTACAGGTCTGCTGCTGGAGGTGGATTCCCCTAGTTTGATTTTATGAGTTGCATTAGTGAACCAATTAGTGACCCAGCTGACAATATATGAGCTGTTACCTAGTTGGGTGAATTTGTCAGTCATGCCTGAGTGGAGGGTAGTGTCAAATGGTAGGCTGAATGCACAGATTTCCCTTCGTCCAGGGCCTTGGTGACTGTCTTGAAGAAGTCCACTAGGTTTAACAGGCATGATTTCCCTTTGAAAGATCCAGTGTGAGTAGGGTCAAGTGTTTAGAATTACATAATATGTTTGTTTGTAAGGTCCATGGCGTTGCAGATAAGGCTAGTCAGGCTAATAGGTCTCTAGTTCCCAGGGTCAGTGGAAGCACCACCTTTGTGCATGGGGATAACGGTGGCTGTTTTCCATTCATCTGGTATGAAGCCGGTGCTTAGACTATGATTAAAAGGAGTACCCAATGATGTTGCTAGGAGCCCATGTAGGACACATCCTGGGATGTTATCAGGTCCCATAGATGCTCTGTTTTTGGCCTTAGAGAGGGCATTTATGACCTGCTCTTTTGAAATGTAAGGTAGGGGGTGGGTGGTAGGGTTGTCATGGGATACCGGTGGTGGGGACAGGGGAGTGAAGTTTTCACAGACCCTTTCGGCCAACAGGTTAGCTATGTCCACAGGCTCAGTATATGTGGTATGATTAACTACCAGGTCGGCACAAATCTGGGCCTTTCCTTTTAGGCTATGGATGTAACTATAGAATGGCTTGTGGTTGTCCTTTGTTCAGGAAGCTAATTTGGGCTCGTAGTTTGCTTTGGAGGATTTCACAAGATGTCTTATTTGCTTGTTTAAGCTGAGGAGGGAGTATTTCCAGTTTAGGAGGGCTCACTTCCTTTTACTCTTAGCAGTTTCTTCCTCTTATTGTAAAGCCTGTTAATGGCAGTCTACCAGGCAGGTTTGCTCTGCCTTAAGGAGCTTATTTTGGTCCTATCAGGTGTAGCCAAATCAGTGCAGATATACAGGTGTTCGTATAAAGCATTGGTGTAGAGCTCAGCAAAGATGCCAGTTCCATCTGAGGAGGAGGTGCAGTGAAGCTATTTATACTATCCTGTAAAAGGTTATAATCTGCTTTGGAGAATTTTTTTTAGTATAGTTGCTGCTGGGAAGGATAACAAGTATACAAACAGTAACGTACAGTTACCCTTAAGAGCCCACAGAGATCACAGTTAGTCTGAGGCTGGTTTCACCCTTTCTGGCCAGAGCCCCAGTTAGACTCTCCACCGACACAGCTATAGGGTTCAGATCTCAGCCTAGTGGTCAAACCAAAACCTCAAGCACCCTCTCTGTTAAACTAGTGCTTTGTGTCCCTGCCCAAGTAGCTGACACACACACACACACACACACACACACACACACACACACACACACACACACACACACTTTGGGATTTGATTTATATACAAACACATGGACACTCCTGGGGAAGGCTGGCACAGGTTCTCCGGCTATGCTCCCTTTCTGCCCAAACTGTAAGGTAGTAGTGACTGCCACCAACCACTACTATCAGCTACTATAAAGACCCTTACCAAAGGGTGTCCAGTTTTACTGCGCAATATTATATCCAGTTAGTAGGTGTGGTGAACAGCAGAGCTATCGGAATGACTTTGTCCAGTATCACCAAATACATGCAAGTACTCAAGAGGACAAATTATCTCTACACAAAACAGCTGCAGTTGAAAGTTTTAAAAAATATTTAATAATAAATAATAAAAACACAAAACAACACTTATTACTTCAACACAATGACATTACAGAATTCAGAAATCACAGGAAATACTTTAAAACAGTATTGTAGGATAGTCTGACATAAATATAGAAAACAGCTAGACTAATCTGGCTATATTCCTATTTATCTCTAAGAGAAATCACTTTTCTAAATACTACTTGCATACAGAGCAAGCAAGTGCTGGTGAGTGGATGTTCTTACTAGATCCAAGCAAGACTGGATACAAAATGCTCTTCTTTCTTTCTGAGATGGCCCTTAAATTGATAATGCACAGTACTGCTGAGTCATTTCAGATTGCATCATTCTTGACACCCCTGCTGAGGTTTCCCAGGCTCACAGAACTTAAAATTTAACATTTCTACAGCTGCCAGGAAGTTACAGCAATAAAACACACTTTACATGTGAAACCTAGTAATTTTCTTTGCTTAAAACAATAGAAAGAAACTCTCAGCCCAGACATGCTGTCTCAGAGCTTGAGATCAAACACAGTTATAAAATTATTTGCTCATCGGCTTTCTTCCAGCAGGTTGTACTGTGGTTACATTTTTGAAGTTTAGCCTATAACACAGTTTTCTTACATTTAGTTTTTTTACATTTGTAAAAACAAGCCTGTGGATCATATTAATATTTAAAATGACATAGAATTATTTACAAAATGTTACCTAGCTGGGCTGGCAGCCCCCTCAGTTTTTCACAGTTACTTCGAATAAGACCGATGTGTGGTCAGATCTCACCAGGGAGGGCCTCACAGTGGGGATACTACAGTGGTCTGCCATATTGGTAAGCACCAGATCCAGGGATGTTGGCACCCCTTGTGGAGGTGTCAACCAGCTGGTTCAGGGCATTGGAGTTAACAAAGTCGAGGAACCTTTAGGCAAGTGAGTTTGAGCATGAGTAGTTTACCCAGTCAGTGGATGGGTAGTTAACGTTGGCCACAACCATGGTGTTTGGCTGTATCTTGATAGACTGAAGTAGATCCAAATAGGCAGAGTAGGTGTCTTGATTCATGGAGGGGGTCTTATAGTTGGCATTGACTTGAATAGGTGTCCTACCAACAGTTAATTGCACCTGAAGTGTCTCCAGGGAATTATACTGTTTAACCAATCTGGAGGTGTATTTATCTTTAATGAGTATTGATACACCACCTCCTTTAATTTTCATGCCTTCAGGTTGAGGTCTGAACGTGTGGAAGTAGGTGTAACCTGGTATGGCTGGGGTGCTCTCTACAGCCCTGAGCCAGGTGTCCGTGACTGCACAAATGTCTGCATCTTCCAAGGTCTGGACAGCTTCCAGAGACTGCAGTTTTCTGTTTAGACTTCTAGCGTTTAGCAGCATAACCTTGAGGTTGTTTTTAGATGGAGTTTTACGTTGGGAATTTTGTCCTCAAGAGACTGCCTAAAAAGGTACTATGAGGGTGGCAAGAGCCTTAGCCAGTAGCCGAAATCCCAGGAGTGACAGATGAAGACCATCTCTGGCAAAGCTTCTGTCAGTCATGTGATTCCAGTCTGACAGACAGTGGATCCCCTTAGAATGACACCATCAGCTAAGCCAATTATTCATGTCAATCATTTTCTGTTTGTATTGAGGCATCATCCTAGGTGAAGGTAAAATGCTGCTTAAGGCTAGGGGCATACCTGCCTGAGATACATAGCCTGGGAGGTCAGTCATGTGTCTCTTCATATAGTCCAGAGACATATGTCTCAAATCGTTCACAGCAACATGGACTATGAGTCATAACAGTACCTGTTGTTGAGAGACTTGAGTGCATGTGTGATATGACATATCCTGACACCCAACAGACAGCTGACCATGATCTTTTCCTTATCCAACCTGGTGAGAGAGACATCAGTGTGTCTCACAATGGAATTACCTATGACAGATATGTTTGATTTTGTGTTTTGCCTTAAAGGTTTGACCAGTGAGACACTGTTGCATGACCTATTATGTGTAATGAGGAGTTCTGCAGAGGAAGTATTATGTGTAGCATGCCTGTGTCTGTGTTTGGGAGGTATCTGGTGTTTAGGTATGTTTCTGGTGAGGACCTCCACATGTGCAGGTATGTGTGATGTGGGTTTGGGCAGAGTAGGAGATGAGGTGTGCATGCTGGCAAATGGCTCATTTTCTGATGCACTGACTGGTGTGTGAGAGCATGGATTCAACTTAATATAGTTGCATCTCTCACACATTGTGTGGACTAGGAACAAAGGATTGTTGGTGAACATGAGGCAGTTGTTACACCAGGCTGGATGGAGAAACTGTGGGAAATTGTCTGTCCATAGTGATAGGTAAATTTATATGATCAGGGAAAGAGATCACACTTAGTATGTAGTGAGTGAGAGGTGTGTTGGTACCTCTGAGGCTAGGCTTAGTGTTCCATCTGACAGGAGAGCAGGGCTGCAAGAAACCTCTAGAGGACCACAAACAAAGTGCTAAAGAAAAATTTAACAAACAAAATGTTTGGGTCTGTAACCACCAACGGTAGCCACCGTTACGCGACAGTGCATGATGGATTGGTACATGCAAACAAGTGTAAACACGGGGCTTAAATAAAACAAGAAAAATACCCTTTTCATCTCAAACTAGCCAATAAGAATGCTCTCTGTGAGCTATACTCCAATCACCCTCCATTAGATGGGACCCAGACAGCACTCTCCTCACAGAAGGGCCTTCACTAACATAGGAGGCTTGAAGTTGATGCTCAGAAGCTTCAAAATAGATCCAGAAATAGAAAACTTGGAACTGGACAGTGCTACAGCTAAATTAGTACAGTGTACAGTAAAATATGATGAAAAATAGTTCAGACAGTTCAGACAGACAGTGGAATGCAAATACAAATTAAAAGTGCAATATTAGAGCAAAAACAGGCACTTATAGTTGGACACAGCAGATGCCTCAGATATTTTTTTTTCTCAGTGAAGAGCCGCTTTTATTGCTCAAGTGATACCAATCAGTCTAGATTCAGCGAGTCTGAATCTAACTTATGCTATAAAATGCATAAGTTCTAGAAATTCAAAGTGTATAAAATCACAGTCCCAACAATAGAAAGTAGTTTAAATAATGCAGCAATTCCCAGAATAGAAGGGTGTAGGCCACACTGTCCCACCACAAGAGTCTGGACCACAAACCCTCCTAATGCTGTGAAGCAACTGGTTTTGGTGCACAAGTGCTTAAGCCAGAACTAAGACACTTCAGAGTAGCAGACACAATAGGCCTTCAACCAGCAATTTTTAGCCAGAAGGGTGTAGGCAATCCTCTCCTGCCACAAGAGTTTAGACCACAAATCCTCCTGATGTAAAGTAAATGGTTTGGAACCTAAGTGCTTACACCAGAATAACCACACTTAGAATAACAGACACACTAAGCTTTCTCCAGCAATTCCCAGCTTAAAATGGTGTAGGCCACACTCTCCTGCCACAAGAGTCCAGATTGCAAACCTCCTAATGTAAAGTAACTGATTTGGAGCCCAAGTGCTTAAACCAGAACTAAGACACTTTCAGAGTAACAGATACAATGAGCCTTCAACTACCAGTTCCCAGCTTAGAAGGGTGTAGGCTATACTCTCCTGCCACAAAAGTCTAGACCACAGATCTTCCTAATGTAAAATAACTGGTTTGGAACCCAAGTGTTTAAATCGGAGCAAAGACATTTAGAACAACAGACACAATAGGCCCGTCACCCAGCAGTTCCCAGCTCAGAAGGGCAGAGGTTACCCTTTGCTCTCTAAAGAGTGCAGACCGCAAACCTTCTTAATGTACAATAACTGGCCTGAAGCCGAAGTCCTTTAACCAAAACTAAGACGCCTAGAGTAACAGTTACAGTTTAATCAGGTTACTAACAAGCAGTAATAAATGCATCAGAGTAAGTGCAACTAAATACTTTAAGTACAAACAGTAAAAGCAAGATAAAGTAGGAAGGGACACAAAAACAAACAGTAAAAGTAACTGAATAAAGTTAAGTAGGAAGGGAGAAAAGTAGAATAATTCAATGTCAAGAAACTAAGGGGGTGGGCCTTCCCTAATGATCTCACTGTACACAATAGAATGAGCTGATGCAATGGGACTGGCAGCAGTGTCCAATATCAAATTTATAGTAGGGGTGGGTAACTCACAAGCCACCAACTTTTAACAACACAACAGCAATTGGGTGGGTAGTTGAGTGGGAAACTGAATCAGAACAAAAGTACAGACAAGTAAAGAAACCTTGGAAATAAACCCTGAGATATGTTCACAAAACAACAGCAGAATACTGTTAAAAACTGCAACCTAAGAGCAGCACAGAATTGTTAAATATCACTGAAATAGTTAGAACAAAAATATATACTTAAATCAGCTTTATATGCTTAAGTCAGCTTTGGATTTCCGAATGGCTTAAATGCAGTAGTAATTGTAGCCAACCACAGGTGAATGCACAAAACTCGGAAAGAATAAGTGGTTTCTACTCCAGAATTTTCCTGGTTCCCAAAAAAGAGCTGTCATGGTGACCAGTGTTGGACCTTTCCTTTCTGAATACTTTTGTCATAGCTCCCATGTTTGGGATGCTCACCCTGCAGACAGTACTTCTTCTTTTGCTGGACCATTGCTTCATGATGACCCTGGACTTGAAGGATGTATATCATCATCATCAACTACCTTTCTTTCCACTCCACTAACTACCTTGATTATAGCAAGCTCAGATGCTCATAAGCCAGTACTTATTATACAGCAGGAACTTCTCATTGTAACATTTGTTAATGTCTGTTATGTACTTCACAGATAAAGATTCTAGTTGTCTACTGATGTACTATGTTCTTCATCTGTAAATATGTTGTAAGTAATTGCTATGTAAATTGTTAATCGCTATGTAATCCAATGTAACTACTGTCTGTTTATTTTAACTGTGAGCTTTTCTTCCCGGGCCTCCGCTGAAAATGGACCTACGTCCAGTCAGACACTCCTGGTCAACAAATATAAATAAATAAATCATATCCCCATTGCTCATTGCTTCAGGAGATATCTGAGATTTTTTTGTGTCTGGTTTATGCCAGCAGTTTTCTGTAGTCATTTGGGCTTTCTACCGCATCTCTAGTATTTACCAAATGCCTTGCCCTGGTGGGCATTCACATTTTTCTTTACTTGGATGACTTGCAAAGTCTGCTTCCAGGTGCTTGGAATTGCCAGATGAGGTTCCAGCCTTACTCTTGATGCTAGAGCCCAAGCTAAACCTACTAAAGTCTTGTTTGACACCCTTTCAAAGACTGATCTTTCTGGGGTGCTTAATAGACTCCAACAAAAGAATGGCCTTTCTTCACAAAGTCAAGATCCTATTGTACTAGATGGTGTTCAACAAAGAATCCACAAACTAGAAATAAACACGAGAAAGAATGCTACGCTACCACAGTCCGTCCACTGAGAAAAAAAAAAAAACGTTTATTTCAATAACATAAGCACTTTTGCCTTGCATCAGTGTAAAACTTCATCAGATAAAAGAACCCATTAGGAAAACACCGCTTAAATATCCTCATAAAATTACGTGTTGAGTTATACAATTTAAAGTGACATACTGCTTCAGTCATAGCTTCAGTAGAAGTTGTAATAAAACTTGTCATTTAACATTCATCATTAAAAAAAATTATCTCATTAAAAATACTTAAATAAAACACATCATTATACTTTACATAATCCACACCAGCCTATCAGGATATTATTTTTAAAAAACAAGGACACTAAAGAGCTAGAATGATAGAACATAACAAATCATATAAAAAAAATATAGGTCCTATGACTGCTCTTCGGCTACACAAAATCTATCTTTTCAATGCTTTTAGTTTTAAAATAGGTGCTAATGTTGTATGCTTATTCAGCCCTGGTCAGTTATACACATTCCAGTACAATTGCGAAAAAATAAATCTCTTTTTTGAAAAACTAATGGCCATGAACCTCCCTGAGCATTTCACTCCACTTTGTCTATAACCATACACTTAAATGTATGCTCCCTGAATTCTTTTATATGATTAAAGAGTGCATCTGTATTCTTTTCCATCTAGATATTGTAAATATGTTCATAAATGCATTCTTGGATCCTGCACTCTGTCTTGCCTGTATAAAAATATATGCATGACTGACATAGTGCCACAATCGCAACTAAGTTTATCTTTTATGTGAAAAATACACCCATAAATATCAGTTTGTTTCCCAGTTTTAATGCATTTACAATAGCTGCATCTCTCGCATTTAATCATAGAGGGATTACTACTTGTGGGCCTATTATGTCTCTCGAACATGTTCTTAAAATTCCTACTCTTTTTATAAACTGTAACTGGTCCCTCCCCCAACTTTTCTGTAATAGCTGTATTCTCTCATAACATGTTCGGATTGTTGTTCAAGATCAATCTAATCAACCCACTTTCTAAGTAGTAATAAAAGAATTACAGTAACCTTGCTGGGTTCGTTTTACAATATGTAGGCTGTCCGTTATCAGCCCTTCATTCCCATTCATATGACTATTTAGCAGTGGATCAGAATACCCACTTTTCCTTTTTACTTCGAAAATAATCTTATCTCCCAAAATCTTAGGGTTGCCCCTTTTCAAGAACATTCCTCTTAGGAGATGACTTTCATCTTCAAAATGGTGTTCCAAAGTTGTCATACATGCTGCTCGAACAAATTATCCTTTTATAACCGCCTTTTTATGGGAAAATGGGTGGGAGTTTGAATAGTGTAAGAGGATGTTAGAGTAAGTAGATTTTCTGTAAATTCAGGAAATAGACTTTTTATTAATACAATCCTTATCTAATAAAACATCCAAATATGCAATATTTGTTTCACTCAAAACATAAATAAACATCAGAAAATCTGTACTTTGGTTAATATAATCAACAAATAATTCAATTCCCTCCTTACTGTAATGTCATATAATAATTATATCATCTAGATAGCATAAATACAAGCTTAAAACAATTAACAAATTCACTGTTATGAATATACAGATGTTCCCATTGAAGTATCACAATATTAGCAAAAAGGGACCCACAAGGGGATTCCATTGCCACCCCTTCCCTCTGAAGGTAATATTGTCCTTTAGAATATATGAAGTTAATCTATAGGATAACTTCCAAAAGTTCCTCATATAAATTGATTTTTTCCTGATCAACTCCCCTCCTATTTAGATATTCTGTTAACCATAAGACCCCTTCATCATGTGGTATCACTGTATAAAGATCTTTTACTTCCAATGTAATAAAATATGTCAGTCTCATTAAATCCCAGTCCATTAATTTTGTCTAGAAAATGCCATGAATCTTTACATAAATGGAATTCATACTTTTATGTTTCAAATTATGATCTAAAAATTGGGTGCATGCACTGGTGATAGATCCCCTCCCATCCACAATCGGATGCATAGGAGGATTATCTAAGCTGTTATGTATCTTAGGTACACCAAACATTGTAGGCACCAGAGGAGATGTCATACTCAAGTAGTTGTATTCATCTATTGTAATGCGACCATCTACAAATATATCTTATTGTACCCAAATATTTTGATGTGCAGTATTTAATTGGGTCGTACTCACTAGTTCAGTTGCATTCACCTTAAGAATATCACAGCTTCTAATATTGTATACAGACCTTTTCATAATCACCAGCCCCCCCCCCCCCTTTATCCGGTTTCATTATAATTAAGTTTTGATTTTTGATATATTCAGTTTGTTTCAGCTCGTCGTTTGTTAAACCAGGTTCCTTGTAATATATTCTGTTAACCAGGGAACTTCTAAAATCCAGCTCGCAAACCTTCTCAAACAGGACCAGAACTGGATGTAGGGAGTGGGGTTTAAATTATTAGATACACACAAAGGATTCATGACCTGAGGTAGTTCATTAACTGTTATACTCATATTAAGTTTTCTTAAATACAATTTGAAATCCATTACAACTTCCAGCACTTTTGCCCTTCTAGTCTGTGCAAAAGTGATGCCCTTAGAAAGCAGGTCAGCAAAGCTAACATCAATATTTACTGCTGTAAAATTATAAATCTTAAAATTCTCCTCACTGTTCGTTACAATATTACATTCATCATTACTGTTATTGCTAAAAGAAATTGTGCGCTCATTCCCATGAGTGAAACAGTCTACCTCATCTGTCCATGCTGTTGATAAACCAATTGGCCAGTCTAAAGGGGCTGATTCTAAAAATGCACATTTTGTTGGTTTCTCTGGGGGGGGGGGTGTACATGATTCTCCAGTCTATCTCCTCTGTCCATGCTGCCGTTGACCTGATTTGCCAGTCTGTGGAGGCTGTTACTGAAAATACAAATTTTGCTGGTTTCTCCAAGGGGGTGTATGCAGTTCCACTATCTGTTATTGATTCCTGCAGTTCCTGTCACTTTTACAATCTAATCTCCTCAATGGAGGAAAATCCAAAGGGTCAGGTACAAATGCTTGTTGGTTGGTCACTTGAGTTCTAGTTATCGTTCATATTAATATGTGAATTAGCATGGGAATTATTACTATTGGCATGAGCATGAGAGTTGTTGGTTCAATGAGGGTTAAAGGAATAATTAGCATCTATGTTATAATATTTAAAATTCCTTTTTCCCCAAACTTGGGACTCTGATGGGTTAGGATAAGCAGCCTCTTGCATATAGTCAAAACGGTCACACTCAAGTTTTTTTCATTTTGATAGTTTTAAGGTGTAACAACTGTTGTTCAGTACTGAAGGGCTGATACGGACAGCCTAGCTATTGTAAAAAGGGCCCAGCAAGGTTATTGGAATTCTTTTGTTACTTCTTTCAACTTAGAAAGTGGGTTGATTAGAATGATCTTGAATAAAAATTGGAACATTTTACAAGAGGATGGTACCAACAACTCGTCACTGTCAGAACTAAATTTATCCTTTATGTGCAAAATACTCCCATTTAAAAAAAAAAAAAAAAAGTGGGTGAGGGGCCATTTATAGTTTATAAAAAGGGTAGGAATTTTTAGAATATGTTTGAGAGATATAATAGGCACACAAGTAGTAATCCCTCCATGATTAAATGTGGGAGATGATGCAACTATTGTAAATATATTAAAACTCGGGAACAAATTAATGTTTATGGGAGTATTTTTCACATAAAGGTTAAATTTAGTTGTCACAGTGATGGGGTGGTTTATGTGACACTGTCAGTCTTGCAAATGTTTTTATATAGGTAAGATAGAGCATAGGATCCAGGAACACATTTATAAACATATTTACGATGTCTGGAAGGATAAGAATAGAGATGCACTTTTAAACATATAAAAGAATTTAGGGGACATGCATTTAAGTTTACGATTATAGAAAAAGTGGAACGGAATGTTCGGGAAGATTCATGGCCATTCGTTATAGAAAAAAGAGAATTATTTTGGCAATTGTACTGGAATGCGTATAATTGGCCAGGGCTGAATGAGCATACAACATTAGCACCTCTTTTAAAACTAAAAGCATTGAAAAGGTAGATATTGTGTAGCCAAGAACACTCATAAGACCTATAGTTTTGGATGTGATTTGTATGTTCTGTCATTCTAGTTCTTTATTGTCCTTGTTTTTTAAAAATAATATCCTGGTAGGCTGGTGTGGAATATGTAACGTTATATTGATGTACTTTATTTATGCATTTTTTAATGAAGAGGTAATTTTTTTTTTAATGATTGTTAAACGATGAGTTTTATTACACCTTCTACTGAACCTATGAATGAAAGTGTATCACTTTAAATTGTAACAACTCAACACGTGATTTTATGAGGTTATTTAAGCAGTATTTTCTTAATGAGTCTTTATCTCATGAAGGTTTACATTGATGTAAAACAAAAGCACTTATGTGATTGAAATATTTTTTTTTTCTTAGTGGACAGCCCATGGTAGCATAGGGTTCTTTTTCATGGTTATTACTAGGTTGTGTTTCTGGATTCTGCAGAAGGAATGGCAAGAGAAATTCTAAAAATTCTTAGACTGATGGTGCTCATGATTCTTATGATACCACTGGCCAATCTCCCCATAAAAAAAAATTCAGTGGTATGTCCAAAATTGTTGGACCCTTCATTCCCTGGAATGCCATTTGCTGGTGGCACCCTTCATCAGAAGAGAGTTACAGTGGTGGAGTGCACAGTTGAGTATCAACCCAAGACTTCCATTCTCCTCACCGTTGCAAGAGCCATCTGTCCAGACAGATTAGTCTGACTTTGTTTGGAGAGTGATGTCAATGGGAGTGCAGCTGCAGTCCATTTGGAGACCCAAGAATGCATGGAAGCACATTAATATCAAGGAAATAGTGGTGGGTATTCACACTTTGAAAGTCTTTCACCACCTGTATACTCTGGGTCCTCTTATGGTGGTTGGGGACAACACCATAGTGATGTGGTACCTCAACAAACAAGGGAGTACAAAGTCACACCCTTTTTGCTGGTTGGCAGTGATGGTCTTGGGAGCTGGCTTTACAGCATTCTCTGTCTCTTTAGGCATCATACATCCCATCAGAGCAGAAAGTTGTGGCAGCTGGACAAAGCAGATTCTGGGAAGACCCACGTGAGTGGCAGCTCAAGGCAGTGTGTTTAGGATCTACTCTAGATGTGGGGAATGCCTCCTTTAGATCTGTTTGCCTCCTTTCAAAACAGACAGCTGGAGAAATTCTGTTCCAGACATCCTTGCAGCCATGGTTGGAGAACATCTGGAATCTTGTTCCCTTGTATGGGAATATTCCTGTATGTTTCCACCCTTTACACTGATTCACAAAGTACTTTTGAAGGTTCAGAGAGAAATGCTAAAGATTATTGTGGTGACCCCATATTGGTCAAGATAATCTTGGTTCTCAGGGCAGTTATCACAGACTTTCTCACACCCTGGATTTGCTCACATAGTTGCAGAGATAACTGGTGCATCCAAATGTGGAGTAATTTCAACCAGCAGTTTGGATGATTCTGTCTTGACTCCGTTTATGTACTTGTTTGATGAGAATGTGCAGCAGGTGTTAAGAGGCCAGAAATTCTGCTAGCAGAAAATCTTATGTTTACAAATGTATGTGTTTTGTTAAGTGGTGCTTAAATGGGAACATGAGTCCATTGAGGTTACTGTCCTTCTGGTCTTGAAATATTTGTGTGTGAGCTACTTCAAAATGGCTTATTGTATGCACCCATTAAAGTGCATTTAGCGTTCATCTCTGATTGCCTGCCTCTGAATCCCCCTGATATCCTTCAAGGATGCAACTGCAGTCCTGACATATGGGTTGTCCTGCCTCAGGCAGCCCTTCGGTCGGCCGGATTCCAAAGTCTGGGTCCGGCGTCGGCAGATGTCGCTCCCACCCCAACGTCAGAGCGCCTGGGGTATAAAAGCGTCAGCCGACGCCATCTTCTTCAGTCTTTCTTGCCGCGCGGTGCCCGAAGCAGAAGCAGTTCACAAGTGCCGGTCGGCCAGCTCCTGTGATTTCAGTTACCAAAGTCTTCAAAAAAGCTAAGTACCCCGTTGGGGACATTTTCTTGCCTCAGCCGATGTCAGATCAAACTGTTAAAGTTAATAATTGTTTAACTTGTGGAAAACAAATACCTCATAAGGATTTCCACTCTTACTGCTTACCCTGCCTAGGCCCAGACCACGACGTCTCGGCCTGTACAGTCTGTGCTTCCTTCAATAAGCGCACTCTTAGGCGTCGGGCAGAGTTTGCAGAGGAATATTTTGGGGAAGATTTCTGTTATATCATGCCGTCGGAGCTTCCGACAGCACATTTACCCAAAAAATGGAAGGATAAGGACCGAAACACGCGGTCCGCGGTTTCGGCCGACACCACGCTTAGGCCACCGCGAGTGTCTCGGTCTCTGCTGAAGCCGAATCTCAACTGCTTCCAACCGACGACACCACACAACCGGTAACTTTGGTACCGGAGGCCAGCGCAGGGTCGGTAATAGAATTCCCTTCCGAGACCGATGCTCAGGAAATATCCGACACCATTTCTGTTGATAAAAGTACTCCAGCATGTGGGGCAGCCAGGCCTCCAGTGTCCATGTCCATTAAGGCCTTTACACGTGCAAAAGCTGCTAAGCAGCCAAAATCTCTCCCTCCTAAGACTATTTCTCAGGGATCCACTACTGGTTCACAAATTTTAAGTTTAGCTGAAGACCTTATTTCCTTAATCAGGGGCTCTCAGCCTCATCCAGACAGGGGCTCTCAACCACCACCAGGCAAAAGGCCCAGGGTTGAGCAGGCAGATCCCCAGTCTTCTGATGAGGCCTCAGATGACTCTGCCCATTCAGACCACCAGGAGGAGGCCTTTCCGGCCTACGAGGATTCTGATGCAGAGGAATCTATTCCCTCGGCCTCCCCCCCAGAAGAGTTTTCCTTTGGGGAAACCCTTCATTCCATGAGAGAGCATTTCAAATGGCAAGGCCAGGAATTCTCAGACTCTAGGAAGAGGTTAAGGACTTTTCTGCATTTACCTCAGCATAGACCTTTGGCTATTCCTCCAGTATTAAATGTTATAGAAGTTGTGTACTCTGAGTCGAGTGTTTCCCCTGACTCCCTCCCCCAGCTCCTGTCAAACCAGACAGGTACTACAGGGTCCCAAACATACATCAATTCCTTTACAAGGGCCACTCTGCTGACCTGGAAACCATTTCCCAGGGCCCTAAAGGGGTTACAACCACCACTGCTAAGAATCCACTGCCTTCAGAAAGGGATTCCAGGGCTTTAGAGAGATGGGGTAAAAAAGTGTATACTTCTTCCACACTTTCCATGAGAGCATTAAATTGTCAATTTCATATGATACAGTATCAAGAGTATTTGTTAGATGACTTGCATAAAAAACTAACCTCGCCTGAACCCCTAGATCGTAAGGCGTTGCAGGATCTGGTGCATAACTCACAGCAAGTTAGCAACCATTTCTTACAGTGTGGTCATGATGCATTGGAAGCTTCATGTAGGTCAGCAATGACAGGTGCAGTCATACGTAGACATGCTTGGCTAAAGGAACAAACATTGCCAGATCATGTTAAAGCAAAGCTTCTGGATGCACCACTGGAAAAACAAAAGTTATTTGGTTCCACTGCTCAAAAAGTCTTAAAGAAATTTGAGGAAAAGGCTATATCAGTACAAACAGTCAAAGATTTCCTCCAGGTTCAACCACCAAGATTCAGCAGGAATTGACCTTCTAAGAATTGGTCCTTTCCAGACACAGATAGATTTGAAAGAGGCAAAAACAGACGTGCAAGAGGTAGAGGGCAAACTCGAGGCTCCTACAGAGGACGTCAGTGGCAGCCTCCTAACCAGAGAGGTAGTGCAGGACCTGCAACTGCTGCACAAGGACAATCTCAATGACTTGACTTTGACCCCGCCAACCAGGGCTCAATTGGAAGCACCTTTGGGCGGAAAGCTATCTTTATTCTCAAAAAATTGGCACAGTATTACAAAGGTCAAATGGATACTGCAAATCATAGACAAAGGATACAGATTCCATTTTCATACATTACCAAAAAGACATGGCATGCCAAACCTGCCACCAAATCAAAGGGCAGAGGCATTCAAGCATTTTTCAAAGCTACTACAAATGAAAGCAATAGAAAAGGTTCCTTTTACAGAACAAGGCCAAGGATTTTATTCCAGACTATTCCTTGTTCCAAGAAAAGAAAAGCAATGGAGGCCTATTCTGGACTTGTCCGCACTGAATACATATCTCATTGTGCCAAAATTCAAAATGCTGACCTTACAGCAACTCCTTCCCATTCTGGGCAAGGGGTCTTGGCTGGTAACTCTAGACCTCAAGGAGGCATACCTGCATGTCCCTATCAGACAAAGTTGCAGAAGACACCTCAGATTTCTTGCAGGTTCAGAGCATTATCATTTCTCAGCATTGCCCTTTGGCTTATCTACTGCGCCCAGAGTATTCACGAAATGCCTGGCATCAGTAATTGCACATTGCAGACTTCAGGGGATTCAAATATACCCATACCTGGACGACTGCCTCATACAAGCGGACAGCCAACAAGTATTGTTAAAACACTTGAAATATGTCATCAGCCTACTACAGGCCTTGGGATACGCAGTCAACATTCAGAAATCAAGACTCATTCCATCCCAACAAATAATTTTCCTGGGTGCCAAACTGGATACAAACACCCAAATGGCTTTTCTCACAGAAGAAAAACAGGAACAATTACCGGATTATTTCAAAAATCTGACAACATAAACCCGGATGACTGCAAGGAAAATCCTGCAGGCCCTGGGTTTCATGGCATTTTGCATTCTTCTGATTCCGCAAGCAAGGCTGCATATGAGGAAGCTTCAATGGTATCTAAAAAGTCTATGGTCTCAACACAGCCACAGCCTAGAAGCATTGATACCCCTCATTCCATGCCTTCAAAAGGAACTTCTGTGGTGGGCACAAGCTAGCCAGTCAAACAAGGGTCTGCCTTTCAGCAAGCCTCATACCAGCCAAACCATCACAACAGATGCCTCAGACCATGGATGGGGAGCACACATGGAGGGCAGATGCATTCAAGGACAATGGACACAAAAAGAATTGCACCTGCACATCAACCAAAAGGAAATGCTGGCGGTGATACATGCAATCGAGGCCTTCGAACACTTCCTGCATCAAGGCCACCTGCTAATAAAGACAGACAATACCACAGTTATGTGGTACATAAACAAGCAAGGAGGTACCCATTCCTACCCTCTTTGCAGACTGGCAATGAATCTTTGGGAACTTTCCCTAAAACTCAATATAGAGCTGCAATCCCAGTTCGTACCAGGAAAGGACAATGTACTGGCGGACAGCCTCAGCAGAAACATCATGGATCCACACAAATGGATGTTGCACCCAGACATTTTTCTTCAGATAACACAATCATGGTGAAGGCCGGACATAGATCTTTTTGCCTCCCAACACAACCATCAACTGAAGAAATTCTGCAGAAGGACATACCATCCTCAAGCATGGAAAGTGGACGCTCTCTCCTTCAGCTGGAACGCTCTAACAGTATATGCATTCCCACCTTTTCCTATAATGACCAAGGTCTTACTGAAGATCAGGACAGAGCAACCAAAAGTGATTCTGATAGCTCCGGACTGGCCAAGACAACACTGGTACCCACTGTTAAGGAGCATGTCACGCACGAAACCATGGCCTCTACCACAATGGCCACTTCTTCTGACACAGCACAATTACAAAACTCTGCACTCCAGCCTACAAACATTGCAGCTAACAGCCTGGAAGATACCTTGACTCCTTGTCAGGACACACTCTCCAAGAGGGTAAAGGATATCATCATGGAAGCTCGGAGGCCTTCCACTAGAAAGCCCTATTCAGCAAAATGGAAAAGATTTCGTATCTGGAACACCACAAAGGGTCAAGATCCGACAGTGATGAGCATTCCACATATCCTTGAATACTTGGCTGAAATGCTCCACAATGGCCTTTCTTATTCTTCCATAAAAATACATGCTTCAGCAATTTCAGCAGAGTACAACACTGATCCACCTGTATTTTCTCATCCACTGCTAAGACAGTTTCTAAGAGGGATAAAAAACATCAACCCTCCAAGGAAACCACCAGTGCCTACATGGGACCTCAACTTCATGTTGGAAAAATTAACTCTACCTCCTTTTGAACCAGCAGCATCTTCAGAACTACAAATCCTGTCCTGGAAGACAGCATTCCTTCTGGCCATAACCTCAGCAAGAAGAGTATCTGAGTTGCAGGCCCTCATGGCAGTACAACCATTTCTCATTTTTCATCAGGATAGAGTTTCCTTGAGAACCAATCCTTCCTTCATACCAAAGGTGGTATCCAGGGTTTCATTGAACCAAGCTATTCACCTGCCTACCTTCTTTCCAAATCCACAAAATAAAGGAGAGAGACTTTTGCACACCCTGGACATTCACAGACAGTTGCGCTACTACTTGGACAGAACAAAGACTTATAGAAAATCTGACCAACTCTTTGTAGCATATGCTGCTGGTGTACAAGGAAAAGCAATTTCCAAACAGACAATTTCAAAATGGATAGGAAATTGCATTCGATTCTGTTCCTCTTTTCATGGAAAAGCTGTGCCAGCTAACATCAGGCCTGACTCCACCAGAGCAACAGCCACCTCCACAGCATTCTTAAGAGGGGTGGCTACAAAGGACATTTTAGAAGCTGCTACATGGAGCTCCGTGCATACATTTTCCAAACATTACAATTTGCCTTTGTATTCCAGATCCAGAGCAGGCTTTGCTACTGCAGTCCTGCAAGGCATGTTAGCTACACCATCCTTTTCTTAGTTCCTACCACCCCCAGCTTGGCTATGGTATTCTACCCATATGTCAGGACTGCAGTTGCATCCTTGAAGGACATAGTACAGTTTTGTACCTACCATAAATGTAGATGTCCGATAGGCATGCAACTGCAGTCAGGTTTACCCTCCCTCCTACCCCTCTGTGGTATTCCTTAGGTACCAATCCCTCTTTTTTTAGTTAGCTGGGGTTATCTTTTATGGTGTATTTGTTTTTATTGCTGTGCATGTTTGGAATTTTCTCTCTTTCTCCAAATTTAGCCTTCCTTAGAGGGCACCTGGCATCTGGGGCAAGAAATACTGAAGAAGATGGCGTCGGCCGACACTTTTATGCCCCAGGCGCTCTGACGGGGTGGGAGCGACATCAGCCGACGCCGGACCCAGACTTTGGAATCCGGCAGATCGAAGGGCTGCCTGAGGCAGGACAAACCCATATGTCAGGACTGCAGTTGCATGCCTATCGGACATCTACATTTATGGTAGGTACAAAACTGTACTTTTCTTCTGTTTTGGTAAAACAGTTCATAAAATGAGTATTGCGTATGAGACCCTCCCACAAGCAAATTCTTTCTTCATGGAATCTCAACTGTGTTCTGGAAAAATTGACCTTACCACCGTTCAGACTGGGATTTCAAGCTGATCTCAACTTCTTAATGTGGAAAGTTGTTTTTTATTTATTACTGTGACATCTGCAAGACAAAGTTTCTGGGCTGCAAGCTCTCATGGTGGGGCAACTTACCTGATTTTCTATAGGGATAGGGTTGTGTTACACACTAATCCTTCTTTCATCACTTGTGACATAGCAAATTTACATTCATATAAAAGTAATCAAACTATATTAACATAAATATTATACTTCACATATATTGTTATGTATCATATAGCCTAAGCAATATTACATAAATTATTCAATTCCTCCCTTGGTATCAGAGTTCACTTTCAGTCAGTCTCTTAATGTCCCTGTATTCTTTCTAGAACTTAAGAATAAGGGAGAGAGGATACTTCATACCCTGGATGTGTATTGGCAGCTCAGGTGCTACCTGGATAGAATGAACCTCTTTGGGAAACCTAAAAGGCTTTTTATTTCTTTCACGGGGCAAAAAAAGTCAACCTGTCTCTAAGCAAGCCATTGCATGTTGGCTGTCCTCTGGTATTCTTTTTTGTTACACCCACCATGGCAAGGCAAATCCAGGCAAGGTAAAGGTACATTCCACCGGGTCCTTTTCCTCTTCCAGAGTGCGTTTCTAATATGCAACTGACATTTTTTTAGAGGCAGCAAATGAGTCCTTTCTCCATACCTTTCTGTAGCACTACAAGAGGGATGACTTTTGAGCAGGCTTCACAAGGATCATTCTCCAGGGACTCTTGAAGCCTTATCCTTAATCCTCCTGTGTGGATAAGCTTTGGGAGTCTACCTATATGCCAGTTAAGGTAGTGTATTTTTTGAACATAGTACAGTTGCTTAAGTCCTACTTAGCAGTAACAGTAGATGTTCATACTGGCAGTATCCCCCCTCCCATCTTCCCCCTTTTGTTGGGTGTATAAAGTTTGCTGTTGTAGGTATCCTTGATTGTTTTCAACAGCCTTATCATTTGTGTGTGTGTATGTGACTTTTGGTTTGGAACAGTAGGTGTTCGCAAAGCTTGCATTTTTATTTTTTCTTCCTGCCGAACTGTAGAAAATTGAAAGGTTCTCGTCTGTGGGCTTGAAAGTCAGTCCTAGTGCTTCCAGGTGATTAGTCCTTTACACCAAAGACATGCAGTGGGTGGAACTCTGAGCTTTGATATATGCCAGTAAGGCAGTATGTTCTACTAAAGTCTGCTGTTACAGGTAAATAAGACTTGTGCAACTGTACTTTCCATTTTAAAACTTAAGAGTCTTCTGCTTGCCATGATTTCAGCTGTCAGGCTATGCTTTTGTGGAACCTACTTCCTGGCTGGTTCTAGGACTCTCTCAGTTTGGAAAAATTAAACAAAAGAGGCAGTTATCTAAAAGCTAGTTCAAGCAGGTGCACTTTTAATCCCCTCTTGAAAACTGCTAATTACAAATTCTTATACTTTGTATGTTTATCATAATTGTTTTTTTTTCAGCAGGCATAAATGCTTTTAATTGTGCTAATAATATTAATGAACTGTTTGTTATAAGTTATGATGTGAAATTGTTCGATCTCGCCGTTTGTTCTTACACACGGGTTTGGAGCCGATCCTCGGCTCCAAGTCGGCCACATCACCAGCTCCGCATCTTCGAGAAAGCTCGAGGCACAGTGCTATCCCATGATCCTCTGGTGCTAACCCTCGGATCTAGTTTGCCGCTAGCAGCAGATCACATACTGAGAGGCTCGGGCCAGTATTTTTCATTACATTTCTAAATTTTCGAAGTTTTTAGTTTTAAAAATAGTGTTAAAAGTAGTTTTAAAAGTAGTAAATAATAGTGTAGAGTGTGTTAGCTTATAGAGTGTGTTTTTTCTTAGATAGAATAGCTTTAAATAGTTAGTATTTACGTTAGTTAAGGCCTTGGTTTTGTCTGTCAGGACTGACAGTAGTATTTAGATTATTGTATTTTTTGCCTTAACTTTTTCC
Organism: Protopterus annectens; assembly: GCF_019279795.1. NCBI lineage: Eukaryota > Metazoa > Chordata > Ceratodontiformes > Protopteridae > Protopterus > Protopterus annectens. The sequence continues at coordinate 878,204,385 of NC_056735.1, read as the reverse complement.
CCTTTTGATACATATATATATATATATATATATATATGTATATATATATATACATATTAAGATAGTGTTAATCTTTACATTAGACTGTATATTATTATTATTATATATATATATATATATATATATATATATATATATATATATGTATAGATATATATATATATATATATATATATATATATATATATATATATATATATATATAGATATATATATAGAGATATATGTAGTGTGTTCCTATATATTTAGTGTGCTGTGCTTTTGCTATTTTTTTACTAAATATAGAGTTAAAATGTCTGAGAAAGCCAAATCAGGCTTCAAGAGGTGTCAGTGTGGACAAAAGATGTCCATAACTGATCACCATTCGTCCTGCGTCTACTGTCTTGGCCCTCTCCACTTGCAGGAAGACTGCTCCATATGTCATTCCTTCAGTGGGAGGGTCATGCTGGAAAGACGCAGAAAGTTGGTAGACAGAGGGTTGTTAAAGCCCGAATTTCAAGAGGCCCTGGACAAGACCATACAAGTTTCCAAGTCTTCGAAGGGGTCGAAGTCTTCAAGAGTGTCGGAGCCTAAGTCCTCGGCTCCGAGCACCTCTTTTCAGATTCGGACACTGGCTCCAAAGACCTCGGGGTCGGGCGTCAAGTCCTTGTCTCCGATCGAGACTACCGTGTTGGAGCCAGTGTCGGAGTTACCACGGCCTTCAATCCTTCGCTCGGTGACTGCTTCGGCCCCTTCGACCCGTTCTTCGAGGCCGCTTTCTGATGTCGACCGAGTGGTCCAGAAACTAATGGAGAACTCGGCTCTGTCCAAACTGATCGAAGTTTCATCCCAGTTGGTTTCGAAACTCGAGACCCTTCCCACCCCCTCGACCAATCCTCCTCCGAGACCTGTCAATTCGTCGGAGCCAGGAATCGAAGAGCCGATGAGTGTAGAGCCCTCTGTGCCGAAGCCTCCAGCAGTGCTATCGACACCTTTAACCTCAACACCCTCGGAACCAGCCGGGTTCCGACTCTTCCCCACAGGGCCTCAGCTCAGATCAGTTTGGTTCCGTCCTCAGGGTCGGAGCCCATGGTTCCAGTTCCGGGGAGGCTACCAGCTTCTTCGGAACCGGTGGTGTCCTTGGACTGGGGCACCGGTGCCTTCGACATCATGAGGAAGGTATTGTCTGAACAGACACATACATCATCGACATCATCTTCTCCTTCCCCAAAGGGTCCGTGTTCTGCTTCTGTACCTTCGGTCCCTGCTAAGCGTCGAGACCCAATGCCTCAGCAAGCCCTAGAGGGTGCCCCTACTTCCTCGGAGGCATCCCCTGAAGCCACCTCTGAGGATGTACCGAGGAAAAGATTGTGCAAGAGGAGGCACATTGAACCCCCACAGGAATCTTTAACATCTGATACTGATTTGGATGAAGCAGATGGGTCCCCACGGTCCCCCTCTGAAGATGTCTCTCTTGCTGACATTCTAGAAATCTTGAAACAGAGGGGAGATTGGCAATCCCTTACCCCTTCTGCAGACGAATCGGTACTGCTGAAGGCATTTGGGGCTCAACCTTCTACCTCCTGGGTGACCACACTGTTTGACGAGCTAGTGGAACTCATAGCCCTTAGAGCTTGGGAATCACCTGATACAGTGGAACCAGTCCCCCGTAGACCTAACAAATATATCACGGCCCCTCAAGACAAGAGTTACCTTACGAAAGGAGTTCCCGTGGATACTATGGTGGTGGCAGCAGCCACTAAAAAGGAAATGTCCAAATCATCTTCCTCTGTCCATCCTCCTAATAAGGATTCTAGAACGATGGACAGGTATGGGATGCACGTCTTTAGTTCTGCGACCTTCTCCATGAGCGCTCAACTACCTTACGCATTTCACGCGTCTACAGAGAGATCTCCTTAAGGAACTCAGAGATACTCTCCAGGGTAACACAGATGCTGCTGTCTCCGAAAAAGTGACAGCACAGCTTAACACCCTCAATTCCATAGTGAACTCGTCCATGAGGCTTATTTCATATGCAGCCGAGGGATCGAGTAGAGCGGCAGCTTCAGCGATTGCTCTGAGGAGGCAATCCTGGTTGTGCCTATGCTCCTTTGCGGAATCCTTCAAGTCTTCCTTTACAAACGCCCCCTTTGATGGTGCTTCTTTGTTTGGCCCCAAAGTAAAGGAGACTCTCACTAGGTGCGAGCAAGAAGGGAAGACCCTGTCTGCCGTAGGGGTCCATTTTTCTGCCCCGTCTAGACCATACCCCAAAGGGCATAGAGGCGGAAAAATGTGGTTCCGAAAGATTCAGGGATCCTTTCAGCCCACACAGAGTGATGCCCCCTCCAGAGGCAGAGGAGGGGCAAGAAATGGAAGACGCCGCCCAGGCGGCAGAGGGGGTCAGCAAAATCAGGGTGACAGAGAGACTTTCTCTGGGAAGCCCTTCCAGCACTCCTGAGTGCAGGCCCAGCTGTCGTACTCTGGAGGCAGTCGGGGGTCGCTTGGCTTTATACCCAGAGGCCTGGCTAAATCTCACATCAGATTCCTGGGTAAAAAGCATAGTTACCAGAGGCTACAATATTCCATTTTATAAAAACTCCACCTGCCCCCCAAAAAGCTCTCAGATGTTCCACCCAGTCTGCGAGACCAGGCAGTCATAGAGATAAAAAGGCTGCTCGAAAACAGAGCCATCCAACCAGTCCCGGCGGACCAAATAGGATCCAGAACTTACTCAAGGTTCTTTTTAGTTCCAAAGAAAACAGGGGACTGGAGACCAATTTTGGATCTCAGCAAACTCAACACCTTCGTGGAGAAGGCAAAGTTCTGGATGGTCACGCTACAGTCGATCCTTCCTTTCCTACAGGAGGGCGACTGGATGTGCTCTATAAATCTCAAGGACGCGTACTACCATATCAAGATGGCCAGAGCTTCCAGAGATCATCTGCGCTTCCGGCTGGGAGCCAGTCACTTCCAGTTTCGTGCTCTGCCCTTTGGCCTCACCACAGCCCCCAGGGTGTTCACCAAATGCATGGCAGTAGTAGCGTCTCACTTGAGACAGATGGGATTCTGGGTGTTTGCTTACCTAGACGACTGGCTCCTCTCCACCACCACGGAGTATCGTCTTGTGCAAGCCATATATTACACCATCAACCTTTGCTCCTCTTTAGGCATAACAATCAATTTTGGAAAGTCTGCAATATCGCCCTCACAGCGTATCTCATTTATAGGGGCAGATTTAGACACCTCCCTGGCTCGAATCAGTCTCCCCCCATCAAGAGTATCAGCCCTCAGAAGTCAGATTTCTATTCTTCTTCACAGCAGGAAAGTCCCTGCACAACAAATCTTACGAGTCCTAGGAATGATGGCAGACGCTCTTATTGTAGTCCCCCTTGGCAGAATGCATATGAGGATTCTTCAGTGGATGCTTTTTTCGCTCAGTGGTCGTACCGACAGCTTCCACTGCCTCACCAGATCCTAATCACGAACTCCTGCAAACAGGATCTCCTTTGGAGGATGCACAGTCAGGATCTAACAACAGGCCGACCGTTCGTATTACCAAGTCCTACAGCGACTGTGACCACGGACGCTTCCCTGATAGGGGGGGGGGGCTTTTTCAGGGAAGAACAGTCCAAGGTCAATGGTCCAACTTGGAATACAATCTGCACCTAGAGCTGAGGGCAGTATTTCTAGCGTTGCAGCACTTTCACAAGTCCTTGCCTCTGGGAACAGTAACAGTTCAGACAGACAACATGTCAGTAGTCTGAACATAAACAAACAAGGGGGAACCAGGTCTTATCCATTGTGCAGAGAGGCCCTCAGGATTTAGCAGTGGGCTGTGTCCACCGGACGCTTTCTGATAGCAACGGACATCCCGGGGACATCCAGCGTGATTGCGGACAGGTTGAGCAGAGCCATCCTGTTGCCCCACAAGTGGTCCCTCAAACCTCAAGTAGCGGAAATGATTTTCCGCAGATGGGGCCAGCCTTGCTGCGACCTATTTACATCCCCATTGAATGCCAAATGCAGAAGCTACTTTGCCCTACTACCCCCTCCGGGGGGCGCTCCCAGGGACGCACTGGTACACGATTGGCCCCCGGGTTTCCTTTACGCTTTTCCCCCTGTCCCATTAATCCCCAAGTTCTTGCAGAAAGCCAAACGTCTGGAAAGGACCATAATTCTAATAGCCCCATTCTGGCCTCGAAAAATCTGGTTTCCCTTTCTTCAAACTCATCAGGTGGACGAACCGTGGATTCTGGACCCAGTGCCAGACCTGTTGACGCACTCGTCGGGAGTTCTCCACACATCTCTCAAGTCCCTCAAACTGACAGCTTGGCTGCTCCGCTTCCCATCTTAGACAGGTCAGACTTACTGTCCCCTGCAGTTCAACAGATCATTGTATCTTCCCATAAGCCATCCACGAGGAAGCTATACAATAGCAAATGAAAACGTTTTGCGTACTGGGCCTCGCAACAAGGTATAGATCCATCAGGGGCTCCAGTACACAATATACTAGTTTCTTTCCACACTCTTTCAGGAAGGAGCTTCCACTTCCACGATAAGGGTACAACTGGCGGCTATATCAAATTTTCATGTTGGTCTAGGAGATTATTCTCTCGTGTCCCACAGACTTTGCAAAGCCTTTATGAAAGGTACCGTTCACCTACGTCCCCCTTTTCTTGATCCAATCGCCCCGTGGAATCTTAACCTGATGTTATCACGGCTCATGTTGCCCCCATTCGAACCAGCCGCCACAACACTTCTCAAATTTTTATCATGGAAGACACACTTTCTGGTTGCCATCACTTCTGCTCGGAGAGTTTCAGAGTTGCAAGCTTTGTCTGTCCGGCCCCCATACATGATTTTTCACCCAGATAGAGTAACATTGCGCACCAATCCATCCTTCCTTCCAAAGATTTGTTCAGTTCAGAATATTAATCAATCTATTGAGCTACCCACCTTCTTCAAAAATCACTCTAATAAGCTGGAATACATGCTGCACAAATTGGACGTCCACAGGCTGCTGAGATTTTACTTAGACAGGACTAAGGAATACAGAAAATCAGACCAACTATTTGTATCTTATGCTAACCAAAAGAAGGGAGAAGCAGTAGCGAAAGTTACTTTATCCAAATGGCTATCGGACTGTATAAACGTCCTATATGCAGAATCAAAACAACAGCTCCCCTTTAATCCTAGAGCTCATTCTATGAGGGCAGTTGCTACTTCCTTGGCCCATGCCGCTCGCTTACCATTAGATACCATTTGTGAGGCGGCAACCTGGGCGAAACCACATACCTTTATTACCCACTACAAATTAGATAAAACCTCCAGAGACAGGGCGACGTTTGGTTCCACTGTTCTCAGAAATGTTCTCCCTTGAGCCACCCAGGATAAAGGAGCTAGGGACGCTACCCGTGTGTAAGAACAAACGGCGAGATCGAAAAATTTCACATAAAGAAGCTATGTTCTTACCATAACGTTCCATGTGAATTATTCATCTCACCTTTATTCTTACATTCCCCCCCTCCATCCCCCATTGTGCGGTCTGGGAGAACGGGAACGACTTGAGCTGAGTTCAGTCTTATCTAGATGTGGATGTTCTAGAGCTTCCTACTGTACTTCAGGTATGGCATCTTTTCTCCTCTACTTTATTATAGAGTATTAGAAGGTGTGGTTGCATTTCTGTGCGCTAGGGCGCAGTAACTAGTGGGGTTCTTCGAGTGTTAGCAAACTAGATCTGAGGGTTAGCACCGGAGGATCATGGGATAGCACTGTGCCTCGAGTCTTCTCGAAGATGCGGAGCTGGTGATGTGGCCGACTCGGAGCCGAGAATCGGCTTCGAACCCGTGTGTAAGAACAAAGGCGAGATGAACAATTCACATGGAACATTATGGTAAGAACATAACTTCTTTTTTATTCTTACTTCTCTGTTTTACCAGTTTGTAAAGTGCTTGGGCTCAGACAATTAAAGTCAGGGAGATCCCCCGACTCTGCTACATAGGAATCACCACTTCGGATAGCATTTTTCAGTTGCAGTGCCACAGATGTGGGTGCACCCATTGTAGGAAAAGAGGTGTGTTGGTAGTGGTCACTGCCATGACTCCTAATCTGTTTCTGCCCTGGGCACCACACAGGAAGTCAGCGGATATGTGATTGTATGATCCACTTATAAACAGCTGCTACATACAACATGGTAACAATTTGAGTATGTTGTGTGAACTGCATGCGGACATGCAACAGCTACATGCAGTGCAGGACATTTTGCAGCATGTCTACAGTGTCATAGCATTTAGGGACTTTGATAGCCAGCATGTCATCCATTGGTTCATAGGTAGGTACTAGGCTATATCGGCCCAAGGGCCTACGTAATCCTAGCCAGCAAGGTTCCATGGCTTACGCCACCTAAGAAAGTTATTTTTCTGTCCCACTGTCCAGCAGAGACACAGAAGTGATCCCCAGGGTGTATTTCCTATTTCCCATCCACTCATCAAGATTTTTCTTGAAGAGTGCTAATGAAGAACTTTGCTTGACATAGATGGGTAGCTTGTTCCAGAGTATAGGAAGTCTCTGGGACAGGAATCTATCCCTCCAGCGTGTCCTGTTTATCGTGGTGACAAGGTTTAGGTCCCTAGAGCATGTAGCTCGGAGGGATTGGGATTTCTTTAGGTGTAGCATATCCAACAGCTCTGGGTTTGACATAGATTTATATGTTAGGCAGAGACTCTGAGTAGGCGATATGCTACGGAGTAAAGCTGGAGTTTTTTGAGGCGGTCAGTGTAGGGCATTCGTTTGAGGCAGTAATCCTCTTTGTGAGGTACTTCTGTGGCCTTTCCAGCTGCTGCAGATGTCTTGTGAGGTACATTCCAAAAGGGGCGTTGTACTCTATAGTGGGTCTAATGAGTGTCGAGTAGAGGGGAACAATGACCTCTTTTTTCCTGGATGAGAACCCTTTTATGATGAGGTGTGCCACGTAGAAGGACTTCCTGATTACTGTGGCGATGTGACTATCAAAGAAGAGACTACTGTCCATCTGGGTCCCAAGGTCTTTTATCACGCATTCGGTGTTAAGCAGATTGCTGCTTATGTGGAAGTTCATGGGTACAGAGTTTTTACCAGAAGGGATGACACTGCACTTTTTGGCATTGAGCTTGAGGCCATGGCTCTGACACCAGGTATCTGTCTCAGTGAGGCCCTTCTGTAGGATGTCCACATCATTTGGGGACTTGACTATGGCTCCTAGTTTGCAGTCATCTGCTAACTTCATTAGCCAGAGGCCTTCTGTGTTAGCCTGTACTTCAGAGAAGTAGATACCAAACAGGAGAGGTCCCAGGACGGAACCCTTTGGTACTCCACTTGTCACTGCTTTGAGGTCAGATTTGGAGTCTGCAACTTTTACAGTGTGGGTTATGCCAGTGAGCCAGTTGGCAACCCATCTTGTGATGTAAGGATTTATACCTAGTTTAGTGAGTTTAGCTGTAATTCCAGAATGGGGGATGGTGTCGAAAGCCTTGGCGAGGTCAAGACAGGCTGTGTGAACCACCTTACCCTCATCCACGGCTTTGGTGACTGCCTCAAAGAAGTCAATCAGGTTCAGGAGGCATGATCTGCCTTTCACAAACCCAAACTGGGTGGGATCCAGAGTTTGGAGGTTACCAATGTCTTTGTTTATGAGTTCCATTATGATACGTTCCATGGCCTTGCAGACCAGGCTCGTCAGACTAATAGGTTGATAGTTCCCGGGATCAGTGGTGGCTCCCCCTTTGTGGAGTGGGATAACTGTTGCTGTGCGCCATTCAGTGGCCACAAAGCCTGATGCAGGGCTATTATTGAACATGGTGCTTAAGTGGGGAGCCAGTTCGTTCTGAAGTTTGTGTAAAACGCAGCCTCGGATGTTGTCCGGTCCCATGGATGCTGTTTTTTTGGCTTTAGAGAGTGCAGCTTTTACCTTCGTAGTTGTGATTACAGGGACTCTGCATTCTTCCAGTATAGATATGGGCCCTTTAGGGGGTTAGAGTAGGGTAAAGTTAGCACTGAACCTGTCTGCCAGGATGTTGGCAGTATCAATTGGTTCTGTAATTTTCGTGCCTTTGTGCTGTAACTCAGAGCAGATCCGGGTGTTGCCTTCTAGATTCTTGACATAGCTATAGAATGCTTTGTGGTTGTCCTTTTATTTAGTGGCGATTTTGTTTTTGTAGCTAGCTTTGGAGGATCTGATAAGGGATCTCGGCTTCTTACTGAGGCTGACCAGGGAGCTCCTCCACTCATGGGATTTTACTCTCTTTTGTAACAGTTTCTTCCTTTTGTTGTACAGTTTGTTTATGGCAGGGGACCACCAGATTGGCTTCCTTTTTTTGAGGATAGCATCTTGGTTCTGTTTGGGATAGCACGATCCATGCACTCGTGTAAGTGGTTATAGAGTGCATTTGTGTAGGATTCAGCAGTTGTAACTGTATTGTCCATCTGCATGGGTGTCATGAAGTTCACCACTTCTGTCTTAAGAAGCATGAAGTTGGCTTTGGAGAAATTTTTTATTGTGGTTTCCTTAATGGGGGGGAGGGGGGAAGGGATGTGGATATCAAGGGTGATAAGCTTATAGTCGGCTCGGAGCAATGAGGAGTTGACTTCAGGTGTGGAACACCGGTCACTCGTGTTGGTAATGACTAGGTCTCGGATATTGTTGCCCCTGGTGTGGGGGTGTGGATAAGTTGATCAAGGGCATTGGAGTTTATGAATTCCAGAAAGCGTTGAGCTAAGGAGTTGGTACACGAGTATTTTTCCCAGTTAATGGTGAGGTAGTTGAAGTCGCCCATTATTAGGGTGTTTGGTTGAACCCTAATATTTTCCAGTACATCAAGAAAAGAGGAGTGGGAATCCTGGGGCATGGTGGGGGATCTGTAGAAGGCTACAATTTGGATTGCAGTTTTGTCCAGAGTTAGTTGCACTTGGATAGCGTCGGATGCATTATGCTGAGCAACTAGCCTTGAGGTGTGGATATCCTTATTGAATATGGACACACCTCCGCCTTTGGTGTTTCGGTCCAGGTTACATGGCCGAAAAGTGTGATATGAGTTATAGCCTGGTAGTGCAGGTGTGCTCTCTGGAGCTTTGAACCAGGTCTCAGTCACTGCACAGATATCAATGTTCTCCATTTTAAGGAGTGCCTCGAGTGAGTGCATTTTAAGATTTAGACTTCTAGCATTACCCTCAGTTTTTGCTTACCTGTTCCTGTTATGGTGGCAAATTTGTTATTTGAACCCTGCCTAAAAAAGGCACTATAGGGTCAGCAAGAGCCTTAGCCAGTGTCTAGAATCCCAGGGGCGACAGGTGCAGGCCATCTGTGGCAAAGCATCGTCGACCATGTCATCCCAAGCAGACAGATACTAGATCCCCTTCGAATGACATCAGAAGCTTATCCAGTTGTTGAAGTCGATCATTTTGTCTTGTACTGCGGTATCATTCTGGGCGATGGCAGAATGCTACTCAGGGCTAGCGTCATACCTGCCTGAGCTACAAGATCGGAGAGCTCTTCCATGTCTCTTCATGTAGTCCAAGGAGGTACATCTCAGGTCATTCACACCAACATGGACAATGACAGAGTCATATTTGTACTTGTTGTGGAGTGACCTGAGTGCATGGGTTATGTGGCGGACCCTGGCACCCGACAGGCAGCTGACAGTAACCTTCTCCTTGTTTAGCCTGGTGAGTGGGACATCAGTGTGCCTGACTGTAGAGTCACCTATGACTAGTGTGTGGTGCATCCATATGGCATGTGGCAAATAACCTGTGTCTGTGTAACACCATACCTGTCAGAGCTGTGCAGGGTTCGATTTGTGAGTTAGATGGTTACAGGTCAAGCTTACATAGATAACACGTGCTGGTTCTAAGACTTCATTATTGCCACTCTTGGCCATGGCAACCACCATATTTGAGCAAGACCAATGTTATGGTTATGATTGACAGTGCTCATCTGGCTCCACCTGTGAGATATGACATCACTTGTTGACCTTCAGAGTCTATGCCTCTCCATGGCCGTTGGGATCATGGATACTATTTGTCTATTGGCTTCCACCATGAGTAACTGTTTCTGGTTTCTCATACACACTCCTGAAGGGCTGTGTATTCCCTCATGCATAACACATCCAGTCCTGAAACTGCATAAGATACACCTGGTTGGCATTCACAACATAGCTCTACCCCACCACTGGTAGATGCAACTCCTGACTACCCCCAGCTTGCTGTTTGCTTGAGTGGCTCTGGATCTTGCTCCTCTGGCAGTTGTATAATAGTGTTGCTGTCATATGTCACTGTGCCCAGCCCTGCTTGTACAAATGATGATGACTGTGCCCTACCCACCCAGCTCTTCTTTGTGGGTAATATGATGTGTAATCCACAGCATAGCCAGTCCGTGCACTGTAATGTGTAGTCTAGATGTTTTATCAAGAGGGAAATAAGGGGGTTGGGGGGGTCTCCAAATGGTTTATCTGGTAGTTTTTTTATCACTTTCTTCACTACAAAAAAAAATCTGAAAAGTACTCCTAAAGAGCAGCAGGAGTGGTTCCTTTAGGAGGAAGTCTTGTAGAATTTGCCACACCATTTGTTGACTTCCTGCTTGTCCTGACCTTGAACTACCTAAACAATGAGTCTAGTAGGTCATGGATGAGACAGTAGAAGAAGGCAACAAATTTGAAAGTGAAAGTTTGGCATGAGGAGAAGCTTATTAATGGAGTGAGGTAAGCATATATGTATTTTTTTTAATTATTACTGGACTGCAGCAACTACTGTTGGTTGCCAGCTGAGAAGTGATTTGGACTGGTAAGCAAGGTGTTCTTATAAAGCTAAGTGTAAGTTCACCACTAATGGAAATTGGGATGATGGATGGAGTAACACATTGCTTCTACTTCCCAAGCACTAGAGCATTGTGCATTGGGAAAGGTAAGTAAACTATTGTGTGTCTTCCTCCAGCTATGCAAACAGCCTCGTTTGGCAGATTAGCAGACACACTATGCCATACTTGTCACAATATATGTTCTGTAAGCAGTGCTAACCAGGCTTTTCACATTTTACAGCATAAAGTAAAACACAATGTTTATCACTAAAGGTGGATGAGCTGTGAGTAGGCAAGCCATCATTTAAAGCCTTTAGCCATTTGACAACCAAAAAACAGTTGAGGTGGGGACAGGGCATACTTTGTCTTTCTACAGTGAAAGGACTACCTGGTTTTACCAAGTTATGTCTCTAACTGTAAAAATCACAAGATGCCTCTATATTCACCTGTCCCAAGGACAGCTAGATCTTATGGATTGCTAGCAGCAAGGCTGGACCTCAGCTGTCCCTGATTTTAGTGATTGTGCCTGCTTTTGCCACATATCGTAATGACAGACATTTCAGTTTCATACTCCGTATCCTTCAGAAAATTCATGCTAGTGCAAAACCTGCTATTCTAGCAATTTTCTAAGGTTTATAAGAACTATATTTAAAAATCTGATTTTTATCTCCCTCCCCCCAAATTATTTTTGAGTTTGTCCATATTGTTTGTGCTAGGGGGTTGAGGCCTGTCTCTCATTTCTTTTTCTTCTCTCTCTCTTTTTTTTTTTTAATCCTGGCAAACCAGTGAGGGTTACACTCCATCTGAAATGCTAGACATTGTAGTTCTGTGCTTCTCCTCCAATAATGTTTTTATGCTGAAGAAGTTTTGCATCAATAATGCTGGCCTGTCTTTGTTGGAATATGACTAACAGCTGATTTTTGCTCATCATTCTGAATTTGCAAGATTACTGTTGCATATGGGGAACATGGAACAGAGCAGAAATACAGTCCATGGTTGTCATTGTGACGTCCCTTCTCTGGTCCACTAATCAAGGAGCCTCAGTCCTCACCACAGACACTGGTGGGTAATGTTCACTTAGAAAAGGATAGATACACACAGTATTTTCAGATGCAGCTGTCTGCACCAAATGCAATGTCCCTTAAGAGCACACAGGAAACTTTGTTCCTCTCCAGGCCCCAAATAAGACTTCACCTTTCTGTCTGCAGGAATCGGTGCTCTGCGTCCCTGTTCCAATTAGCTGACACACACACTCTTTGAGATTTGATTTTCTCACACACCTGCCTAGGAAAGTCTGGCACTGATTTATTATTTCTGCCGCCTCCACCCAGACTATATAAGGTAGATTCACTGACACCAGCCAGCTATTTTAAGACTCTTACCAGGGTTTCCAATTACTCTTAGTAAAATTAATACTATACAAATGGTAATGTTTGACCAAGCGGCAATAGTTTCAGGAGCATGAAACCACAGTGTCCCCAAATACAAGCAATTACTCTCAAAGGTTAAAGTATTTCTAAAAGACCAGCCACAATGAAAGGTTTAGATATATTTAATAATAAATAAAATGGAAAACATGAAAATACTGAATATCTGATCTGAAGTAGGAGAATTCATTTGTCAGCAACCTGTGGGTATGGATCCGATATCGGATCCGAACCGGCATGGTTTATCCAGCTATGGATCCGAGCTCCTAGCTCCTCCCCTCACCCATAATGCCTTGCTCTCCCGACATGACCTCAGATTTAGTTTGCCGCGTTCATGGTGACAGCTGGATTTTGAGCTCCTGTCAGCTAAGTGCATTTTTGCTGTTTAAAAAAAGGGATTTTCTGTTAGAAAATAGTTAATTTGTGTGAAAGTTGTAGGTTTACCCACTGTTAGTCTAATTTTTGGTTAAATTAGTTATTTTTGTAGTACCCTCCCCTCGCTGGTACGTAGCTTGTGTGTGTGTGTGTGTGTGTGTGTGTGTGTGTGTGTGTGTGTGTGTGTGTGTGTGTGTGTGTGTGTGTGTGTGTGTGTAATTCTTTGGGGCCTTCTGTGCGAGTGTTTAGTTAATTACTTTGCTTTACTTTTTAAAAAAAAAAAAAAAAAAAAAAAAAAAAAAAAAAGTAAATAGTGAATAAGTATGTCTGAGGCCCCAAAGGCAATCTTTTCAAAATGCTCCGAGTGTGGCCATAAGCTATCCCCTGCTGATGGCCACACTCGGTGCGTTCGATGCCTTGGGGTTGAACACCTCACCTGTGGATGTTCGATCTGTGCAGGGTTCAACCCCAGGGCATTGAAGGAGTGGAGGACGAAGTTGGTCTTGGCGGGACTCTTGCCCCCGGACTCGGCTTCGGCCCCCGCTCCCTTGGTGGTTACTGCTCCGGCAGTTCCTGCCTTGCCTGCTCCCCCTCCTCCGCCCGGGATTCAAACTCCCGCCTTAGGGTCGGAGGAGAGGGAAGCCAGGAAGAAGGACCGGAGGGAGAAGCACCACAAGCGGCGGGCCAAGACCTCCGTTTCGGCCCCGCCGGCTAAGCGGGCTTCTCCTCCGGCCTCTCGGGCTGCTGGCTCTCCTCCTCGGCTCCGGTCCCCTTGTTTTTCACCGGAGCCTGAGGATGAGGAGACCTGACCTCCTTCGAGGCTATCGAGTCGGCACTCAAGGCCTACCTCGGTAGCCTCGTCGAGGTCTACTTACAGCCTCTCCGATGCTGATCTGGACCGGGTGATGAGAAGGTTCATCCAGGCCCAGATGCAGATGGGAGTGCTCCTGCCCCCCCCCCTCTGGGGGGGAGCTCGACCCCCTTTTTCAAGCCCATAGCTCCTTCTCCGACCCGCTACCTGGGTTCGGAGCGCTCGGAGCCGGGCAGCCTTGGAGCCGGGGGTGGGTCGGCGCCGACAGTACTGGGTACTTCGGATCCGACCCTGCCCTCGAGTTTGTCGGATCCGACCTCTCGGAGCCTTGGCCCGAGCTTCGGATCCGAGGGACTCTGTGTGCCTTCAGCGCCGTCCTTGTCGGAGCACACTGGTCCCTCAGATCCGAGGGGCTCGGCGCCGGCTCCGATCCGTTCATCGGATTCGAGGGGGAGCCGGCTTTCGGATCCTATTGTCGAGGCTGGCTCCCCCTCTGCTTTTGATGTGGTGGAGAGGGCTCTGTTGAGGGCATCCGGACCCCCGGCCCTTGCTTCGGCTCCGTCCCGCACTCCATCTGCTCTGGGCCAGGCTTCCATCACCCGGCCACTGGGACAGCCCGCTTCACTGCCCCAAGCAGTTCCTTTGGATCTAGACATTGCTGGTGAGGGCTCCTCGGACAGTCCCCCCGAGGAAGCACCTCGCAAGCATACGTGTAAGAGGAGGCACATAGACTCCCCCGAGTCTTTAACCGAAGACACTGACTTGGAGGAAGGGGAAGGCTCCCCAAGATCACCCCCTGAGGATGTCTCCTTTGGAGACATCATGGAAATGTTACGGATCAGAGGTGGGTGGTCTGCCCCAAAGTCTTCCTCGGACGAGTCCGTGGTCTTGGAGGCATTTGAAGCAGGCCCGTCTACCTCTTGGGTGTCCCCTCCTGCCGACCCCCTGGTGGACCTTATTACCACCAGGGCGTGGAAGGACCCGGACACCGTGGAGTCAATTCCAAAGAGGCCGGATAGGATCCTTAGCCCCCCAGCCGACCGTGCCCACTGGAGCAAGGGACCCCCGGTAGATGCCATGTTGCCGGCAGCAGCCACCAAGAGGGAACTCGCCCAGGAGAGTCCCTCAGTCCATCCTCCGAGCAAGGAGTCTCGGATGATGGACCGTTTGGGGAAGCGAATCTTTAGTTCAGCAATCTTCTCAGTGAGGGCACTCAACTATTTGGCACACGTCATTAGGATGCAGCGCGATCTTATTAAGGAATACGTTGCATCCCCCCTGGAGTCCATGTCGGAGGAGGACAAACTTCTGCACTCCACCCGTATGGCCACTCTTCGTTCTGTGACTAACACCTCTATGCGGTTACTTTCCCACGCTACCGAGGGAGACGCTAGAGCTGCGGGAGTGGGCCTAGTCACAAGACGGCAGGCCTGGCTCCTGCACTGCGATTTCACGGAGCCCTTCAAGGCGTCATTCGCGAACGCCCCCTTTGATGGTTCTGCCCTTTTTGGCAAGACGGTTCGCGATACCTTGGTTCAGAGCGAGAAGGACGGGAAGACGCTGTCTGCCATCGGAGTCCGCTTCTCTGTGCCCCAGAGGTCCTACTCTAGGAACCAAAAGAGCCAGAAGAAGATGTGGTTCCGGAAGTCGCAGCATTCCCAACGCGCTCCGGACAACCAGTCCTTCTGCGGCAGAGGAGGACAGGGAGGACGCCGCCCTAGGGGCAGAGGGTCTCCCAGGAACTTTGGGTCCAGGGAACCTTTGTGTGAACGGCCCACGCAGCAGTCCTGAGGGGTTGCCCAACTGCTCCACTTTGGAGGCAGTCGGGGGACGTTTCTCGGAGCACCTAGTGGCATGGGAGTCCATTACATCGGACCGCTGGGTACTCCGGATTATATCGAGAGGATACAAGATCCCCTTCCTTCATGTCCCAAAGTTAAAAATCCTCCCCGATGTTCCACCCGATTAGAGGGAGGCCGCTTTGGCAGAAATTGGTCATCTGTTGAAAAAAAGAGCCATCCAGCCCGTCCCCCCAGACCAGATCGGATCAGGGTTCTACTCCAGGTTCTTTTTAGTGCCAAAAAAGACAGGGGACCTAAGACCCATTCTAGACCTGTCCCTGTTGAACCTGTCAGTTCCCAAAGAGAAGTTCCGGATGGTCACTTTGCAGTCCATCCTCCCCCTTCTAGGGGAGAATCACTGGATGTGCTCCATAGACCTCAAGGATGCGTACTACCACATTCGAATGGACAGACGATCCAGGAGGTTTCTTTGCTTCTGGCTGGGAGCCAGTCACTACCAGTTCAGGGTCCTTCCCTTTGGTCTCACCACAGCCCCCAGGGTGTTCACCAAAGTGTTAGTGGTTGCGGCCCACCTGAGGCTTCAGGGGGTGCAGGTCTTTCCGTACCTAGACGACTGGCTTCTCACTGCCCCAACAAGTCATCTACTCTCTTTGGCAAGAGATTCCTTCCTTCGTCTAGCTCCCAAGCTAGGCATCACAGTAAACATAGAGAAGTCCAACCTGGTCCCTACTCAAGCAATAGAATTTATAGGAGCCAGGTTAGACACGAGAAATTTAAGAGCCTTTCTCACAACCGACAGGGTTCGGAATCTGCGACTGCAGGTGCGGGCCATCCTTCATTCCAGCTCATCGCCTGCGGAATTGGTCCTGAGGGCGCTAGGGTCTATGGCGGCAGCGATTACTCTTCTTCCGCACGCCCGCTTGAACATGCGGGTGCTTCAATGGACACTTCAGGTGCAATGGTCATTTCTCTCCCTCCCCCTGTATCATCCCATTGCAATCAGCAAGGCTTGCAAGCGGTCTCTCTTGTGGTGGCTCCATTCTCCGGACCTCCTCAGAGGTCGCCCCTTTTGTGCATCTCCCCCTCTCGCCACAGTGACCACGGACGCTTCCCGCCTCGGGTGGGGGGGGCATTTTGCGGGCCAGACGGTCCAAGGCATGTGGAGCGATTCAGAGACCTCCCTGCATATCAATGTTCTAGAAATGCGGGCGGTGCTCTTGGCGTTGCAAGCACTTCAGGCCTTCCTTCCCGTGGGAACAATTGCGATTCAATCAGACAACATGTCGGTGGTCTGGTACATCAACAAACGAGGGGGAACCAGGTCTTACCCTCTATGTCGAGAAGCCATGAGAGTGTGGGAATGGGCGATCTCCACCAACCGCTTTCTCATCGCAATGCATATTCCGGGTCGGACCAACATCCTAGCGGACAAGCTCAGTCGCACCATTCTCTCCCCGTACGAGTGGTGTCTCAATTCTCAAGTAGCGAAACATATCTTCGCACAGTGGGGGACTCCCTGTTGCGATCTCTTTGCCTCTCCTTTAAACGCCAAGTGCGACAGGTTTTTCGCTCTTATCCCCCCTCCAGGGGATTCTCCGAGGGACGCTCTGGTGCATGCTTGGCCTCCCGGTCTTCTTTATGCATACCCCCCTCTACCTCTGATGCTACAAGTACTTCAGAAAGCCTCTCGGTTGGGGTGCAGAATGATCCTCATTGCCCCGTTCTGGCCTCGACAGATCTGGTTCCCTTACCTAAGGTCTCATTCAGTGAATCCACCTTGGATTCTAGATCCCATTCCGGATCTGATATCACACCCGTTGAACCTGCCAACACCGAACTTGGACAACCTGAAGTTGACTGCTTGGCTGCTCCAGTTCCACTCCTAATCAGGACTCCCGGTATCTCGTCCCCAGTTAAGGCCATTCTGGTAGCGGCCCACAAGCCCTCTACCAGAAAAAGTTACCGCAGTAAATGGAAGTGTTTCTCCATTTGGGCGGAGCGGCAAGACCTAGACCCTTTCACGGTTCCCCTTCCTCTGGTTCTAGATTTTCTTACTACTCTCTTTAATGATGGCGCCACTAGTTCCACGGTCAAAGTTCAGCTGGCGGCCATATCTCATTACCATGTTGGACACGATTCAGGGCCTCTTATGTCGGCTAAGTTATGCAAAACCTTCCTAAAAGGCACCTTTTTGCTCAGACCCCCTGTCAAAGAAGCTGTTCCCCCGTGGGATCTTTCCTTGGTACTACAGGCCTTGACCGCTCCCCCCTTCGAACCTGCGGCCACAGTCGATCTTAAATACTTGTCTCTTAAGACTGCTTTTTTGGTAGCAATTACTTCGGCTAAGAGAGTTTCAGGGCTTCAGGCCCTGTCCATGAAACCGCCTTATTTGATTTTTCATCCGGACCGGGTGTACCTCAGGATCAATCCCTCCTTTCTTCCTAAAGTGGCTTTGGAAGCTAACATTAATCAGTCCATCAACCTCCCTGTTTTCTTCCCTAAGCATCAAAACAAAGGCGAATACAAGCTGCATTCCTTGGATGTTCACAGGCAGCTTCGTTTTTACCTTCATAGGACAGCTGGTCATAGGCAGCTTCGTTTTTACCTTCATAGGACAGCTGGTCATAGGCAATCAGACCAGTTGTTCATTTCTTTCGCCAAATTCAATCTGGGTAAACCAATTTCCAAAGTTTCTTTGTCACGCTGGATTTCTCAGTGTATTCTATTGGCGTACCAAGCCTCTGGGAGGCCCGCACCGGGGGGAGTCCATCCTCATTCTTCCCGGTCTGTCTCAACTTCAACGGCGTTTAGGTCTAGGGTTCCTCTGGATGACATTTGTTCAGCAGCCACTTGGGCTTCATCTCATACCTTTATTACTCATTACAAGCTGGACGTCACTTCTAGAGGTAGAGCATCCTTTGGCTCCTCGGTGCTCCGGAATATCCTTCCATGATGGCCACCCAAGATTCAGGTAGCTGGGGACTCTGTCCCACAGGTTGCTGACAAATGAATTCTCCTACTTCAGATTTAGAAGTTATGTACTTACCATAACGTTCCATCTGAGTAGGTGGATTCATTTGTCTGCAACCATCCCGCCCTCCTATCCCCCTGGCCTTGTCAGTTTCCTGCATAGGGTGTGTTACCCTTTGGTTAGGGTAGTTGGTGCAGGGCAAACTCGATCTGAGGTCATGTAGGGAGAGCAGGGCATTATGGGTGAGGGGAGGAGCTAGGAGCTCGGATCCATAGCTGGATAAACCATGCCGGTTCGGATCCGATATCGGATCCATACCCACAGGTTGCAGACACATGAATCCACCTACTCAGATGGAACGTTATGGTAAGTACATAACTTCTAATTTAAGATAAACACCATAGTTTCAATTCCTAGAAAAAAACAACACAGGTGGAAAGACCCAGACAGTTACAGAAAAACAATACTTTTAGCTAATCTCACTATTTCCCTAACTGACTGAAGAATTACTGATGTCCTTGCATTCTCTTAACAGATGGGATTCCCTGCCATGGAAGCCCGAACATCTGGCCAGTCTACCAAAGACTACTTGTTGCTTTTAAAAGGTGCACTGAACGTCACCCAGATGCTCCTTGCGTAGCATAATGGTGATGTTCAGGCCTACACTAATCTGAACTTCTTTGCCTCCAGTCTGAAAATATCTTTTTACCCTTGGTTTGTTTACCTGTGTCTGTTTTCTGCCAGTTGAATGTATTTTCGTTCTCCGGTGACTACCTCTGCCTGTTTGATGACTTCTGTTGCAGTTGCAGATAAGTGCCCAGTTGGGGATTTTTTTTCATACTCTTTTTGTGCTCTTGGGGTTAATGTCATCCAGGAAGGGCAAATGCCAGTGTGGGGGACAGATTTTTCCATAAAAACTGCCACAATAAGTGTTTTTTTTTTTTTTTTTTTTTTGTCTAGGAGCTTCTCATGATCATACATCTTGTTCTAACAACCCTCCAGAACTACTGACAGTTAAGGAATGTAGTCAAAAAGCAAATAAAAAAACAGACAAAAAACTACTACTGTACAGCTCAACAAAAACATCAAAAAAACCCCAAAATTTTGGGCTTCTTTAAATGAAATTCTCAATCCCAAACATTCCTCAACCCCTAATCCCTCCCCCCCAAACTCCACCAAAAGCAAAGCCACTCAGTTCAACTCTCGCTTTACTAATTCCATACTCTCCCTATTAAATCATAACACTGACAAGTCCACTAATTGTACCCACCACCCCTGACATCAATCCCACAGCACTGAACCTTAAACCAATACCAATGAGCTACATCAATAAACTTCTCCATCGACTAAAATCTTCAACTCTGGCAGTCAATCTGCTTCCCAATGAATTCCTGAAGCTGGCAGCTGACACCATCACTTACCCAGTTTCATTATTAATAAATAGGTCCGTCTCCGAGCAATACATCCCCAAACTCTAGAAGATATCTCATGTTACCCCCCCCCCACACAAAGGCGGCATCTCAAAATTACTATCAAACTGTAGACCCATCACAATACTTTTCACCTTGCAAAAATCCCCGAGAAATGTATACACTCACAAATCATACCCTATCACCTGAACAATAACCTCTTCTCAGACGTACAACATGGCTTCAGACCCAATCATAGCACCATATCTGCCCTAATTAGCTTCACAGATGTAGCTGACCAGTCAAGAAACAACAGCCTGTACGTTTTCCTAGACATGTCAAAAGCATTTGACACTGTCACACCAAAAACATCTGGACGAACTTGCCAACTTAAACTTCTCTCACTCCACCCTGTCATGGTTCCATAGTTATCTGTCAAATGGCTAGACAGTATATCCACACTCTTATCAATCTCTGTAAGTGTACCCCTAGGGTCCATGCTTGGCCCACTTCTCTTTTCCATTTTTACTAACAATCTCAATTCAGCCGCCACATCAGCTAACATTATACAATACCTAGATGATTCTACACTCATCTGCTCTGCTACCTCAATCCCTGAACTCTAGCAAAAAACATACAAAGCATTTACAGATGTCGAACACTACCCAGCCGCCAAACAGCTAATACTCAACCCCTTCAAGACCAAACTTCTGTTATTCACCAACAACAAAATATCTCAACCCCACCATCCCATTCAACATCTACTCCACTAACAGCACCGTAGTAGAGCCCATTGATCACACAAAACTACTAGGTGTAACCGTTTGCAAATCCCTCAGTTATGACCTGCACATATGCCAAACAATCAAGAAAGTCCACATAAAACTTGGTGCACTCTATAGAGCAAAACCATTCCTCACCCAAACCATCAAAATAGCCATTGCCCAAAATCCATCTACTATCCATTCCATTATATGCTTTACCAATATTCACCAATTTAAAGAAAAGACATCTAAATAAACTGGATGCCTGTTTTAGCCAGGTTTCCCACCAGCCTCCCATACAGAGCACATTATTGTTCAGCTCTTCACAAACTAGACTAGCTGGAACTCCCAAACCTATTTGCCTCAAGCAATTTACAATTTGCCACTCCATCATCTATCTACCAGATAAATGTCCACTCTTCAAAAAACTAGTAAAACCCTACACTAGCAATAGAATCCTCTGCTCATCCAACAAACGTGTAGAAGTCTCTCGAACCAATAATAGCTATGGGGATGCCTTATCCTCAAAGCACATCTCCAAACTCTGAACTTAACACCCCAGCCCATTCTTAGCACGGCTAGCCCCTCTAAATTCAAACTTCTTCTCAAGACCCATTTGACTAATAACTGGCTGTGCTCCTGCTCATCCCCAGGGTGACCCCCTTAGTAAATTCTTATACCATTCATCCTATATTTTACACCTCCTGACTCTTTCATTCATAACCTAACTCAGTAAATTTTTATTACTATTAGTCTTATATTTTACACTCCCTGACTCTTTCATTCATAATTTGTCTCCAGCTTACTACTGTGTATTTTTATTCTAATTGCTTAACTTTGTTAGAATGCTATCCCATTCCCACATGAGGAAATGTGTGCATGTATGTACTGTTTTGTTTCTGTTGTGTGCATTCTACTACCAACAGTTATAATGTGTAGTATGTATGACTAACCATACCTACTGCACTATTTGAATTACTATTTGTTTTTACTTTTTTTTTTTTTGCATTCAACTCATTTGTATCACTGTTTCTTATGTAACTTATTTTTTTTTTTTAATTCTATGTAACATTACTTAATGTGTACTTTGGAGCCTTTTCCTCCCTGGGCCTGTGCTGAAAACGCCTTTTTTGGGTTCAGTCAGACACTCCCAGTAAACAAATGTAAAATAAATAAGTCAGTCATTCATTCTGAAAACCCATCTCAGACTTTCTTCCCTTAAGTTTCTCACTAAAGATACAATGGAAGGAATCTCCCACCCCAAGGGTCAGCTGTTAGGGAAGAAGGTGAAAAAGGTACAACCTCCATCTTCCACTGTCCAGCCTCTGCCAAGTGTTTCTCCTGTGGTTGTTACAAACCTGGAGACTCGCTCGACTGTGTTTTCGGATTTCTCTGCTCCGACCATGTCGGAGGCCAGTGAGGGTCCAGCTGGCAGCACATCTAAAGAAGCTTTGCATGTGTCCCTCTCGGACGTTCAGGGGGGAACCACAGCTGATTTTCTCCAAGGGGCCTAGGGGATTTCCTCAGTTTTTGGTTGGGGAAGTTCCTGCTATGGTTCTCTACTGCTGTCCTGAGTCTGAGCCTTCTCAGTTTTTTTGGAGGAGACATTCCCTTAAAAAAATAAACAAAAAATTAAATGTGTTTCTTCTTCTCCTAGGGATCCAGAAAGTGAGTGGTAGGCTTTTACTTAGGGGCTGTTTACTGTTTTTAATGTCCTTTAAGCCTACTCAAGAGGTTTCGGTTCCTGCTCCTCCTTGGTCCTCTACTCCCTTTAAAATGTCTAGAGAACAGAATTCTTCTGCGGATGAGTCAGATTCAGATAATGAATCCTGACTTATTCTACTCAGATTTCTTCTCCTTTAGACTATGGGTCAGTGGAGGAGGAATCCATTGGTCCAGATGTTCCTTTTGAGGAAACTTGTTTTGTGGACATACTTTCTAGGATGATGGATTTTTTTTTTAAGTGGGACTGTGCTTAAGTCTTTGATATCCATAAGAGGTACTGTTAGTTGCTGCAGTTGAAATCCCCTAAACCTGTGGCTGTTCCTGCTGTTTTGGCTGCTTTGCTGGATGCTTTTTCCAATGCCTCTCATATGCCTGATTTTCTGCCCCCTGCTCCCAAGAAGCCTGACAGATTTTAAAGGGTACCTGAGGATTGTTCTTTTTAACAATGCTTTCAGCTTTCTGCTGACCCCTCTGTTGTGTCTGTAACATTTGATAAGCCATCTCATTTGCTTCCTTCACTCAAGTTATTGCCTTCTGACAAGGCTAGCAGAACTGTGAAAAGGTTGGGTAAGAAGGTTTACACTTCTGCTACCCTAGGTTTTAGGGCTATTAATTATTAAACCCATATGTCTAGGTATGTGTTGGCTCTTCTTTCTCAGGACTTATTTATGATTTTCCAGACTCCGAGGGTAAAACTTCTGTTCTTTTCCTGCTAGGGACTTCCCTTCAAGTCATTCATCATTTTTATTAAATGTAGTTATGATGCAGCGGATAAGTATTCTAGGGCTGCTGTTTTTAGATCAGTGTTGAGGAGGTATTCTTGGCATAGGCTTCATCCTCTAGCTGATAATGTTACAGCCAAGTTGATGGATACTGCTCTGGATTCTAAACTTTAGTTTGGAGAAGCTGCTGCTGATTTAAGTCCCTTCAGGATTAAGTGTAAGGCCGTACAGGAGCCTAAACGTGTTGAGTTTCTCCTGTGCCTAAATTTCAGAGAAACTACCCAGCTTAAGGCTGCATTTGTTCATAGGAAATATTGCCCTTCTACAAAAAGTAGGAAGAGTGGCAAACGGTCTCCTACTGCTAAGGCTACTCAGTTGTCAGGGACTCTGAAGCGTTCCTTTCTGGACAAACCAGGTGCAGTGTGACTCTGTCTCTTCCCAGCCACATTCCTCTTTCTCTTCACCTTTCTGTTTGGCTTCAGATCACTCAGGATTTTTGGGTTCTGTCAGTTACTTGTCAGGGGTATTTCATGGTGTGGCAATACCATCCTCATTTTATGGGCATTCCTCAGCTTCCTTGGAACAACTTCCCTTTTTTCCAGAGGTTGTTCAAAATCTCTTGACTCATGATGCTATTCAAGAGGTACCTGTGTCCCGGGGGGGGGTTCTACTCCAAACTTTTTGTAGTGCCCAGAAAAGAGGCACTTGAAGACCTATTGTAGACCTCTCTCATCCAAACAGTTTTTAAAAATACCTTCATTTGGATGATGTTCATCGTGTTTCACTGTTGCAGTCATGACTGTAGGGTTCTCCCCTGCCGGCAGGCAGCCCTCGGTCGGCCAGAATCCCAAAGTCTGGGTCCGGCGTCGGCTGTTCGAGCATGCTCCCTGACGTCAGAACACCAGGAGTATAAAGCTGACAGCCGACGCCATCTTCTCTAGTCTTTCTTGCCGTGCGGTGAAAGCAGTTCGCAATTGCTGGTCGGCTGACTCCTGACAGCATTTTCCTATTTACTTCGGTCCGAAGATATTCTTCTCTTCTCAAAGCTAAGTACCCCGTTGGGGAAACTTTTTCTTTGCTCCACTCCGATGTAGAAAAAGTTAATAATTGTATTTCATGTGGGAAGCAAATACCTCATAAGGATTTTCATTCTTACTGTATTCCTTGCTTAGGCCCAGACCATGACGTCTCTAGTTGTCGGTTTTGTGCCAGATTCAATTCATGTACTATTAAGCGAAGGTATGATTGGGCTCTCAATTACTTCGGTAGGCGCTTTAATTACAAAATGTTGTCGGATACAGCACCGACTACTGGAGTTCACAAATGACGTAAGGATAAAGATAGGCCTCCGAGGTCCAAATCTGATGATAGCGCACATGCGGAGCCAGCTTCAGGTTCGGCAGTCGTCAGTGAGGTGCTTTTGCAGCCCCTGTCGTCGGCCATTTCTGAACCGATGGCCGAAACGGACTCTCATAGGGAGCCATCAAGGCCTTCTAATATTTCTGTAGCAGGACCTTCGGACAACACTCCTTCAGATGAGTCCGGAACCGCTGTGCAGGTACCGGCTTTTGAAGGGGGTTTCAGGCCTTCTCAGCGTATTATAAAGGTAAAGCCAAAGGCAAAGACTCCTTCAAAATCAAAGACTTCAACACAGGCTTCTTCGGAACCGGCTCCCAAGTCACAGAAACAGTTACTCAGGATGGCTGAGGATTTACTTACTATGATTAGGGGTTCTCATCCCCCTCCTGATAAAAGACCTAGGTAGGATGTTTATTATGATTCCTCTGATCAGGCTTCTGTTTCCTCAGTTTCTTCCTCTGATCAGGATTATTCTTTCCCTCCTTATGAGGATTCTGATGCGGAGGACTCCATTCGTTCAGCTTCTCCCCCTGAGGATTTTTCTTTTGGGGAAACTTTGCATGAAATGAGGGAGCATTTCCACTGGGAAGGGCAGGAATACTCTGAATCCAAGAAGAGACTTAGGGATTTTCTCCTTCTTCCCCAACACAGGCCTCTGGCCATTCCCCCTGTTTTGGATATTGTGGATGATGCCTTTTCAGAAGCTAACTTAACACCCGACTCTTTTCCTCCTGCTCCAGTTAAGCCTGATAGATATTACAGGGTTCCTGATTCCCATCAATTTTTGTATAAGAACCCTTTTGCTGATCCTGAAACCATTTCTCAGGGCCCCAAGGGAGTTAAGGCCGCTTCAGCCAAAAATCCCATTCCTACTGAAAAGGATTCTCGTTCCTTAGATAGATGGGGCAAGAAGGTGTACACTTCTGCTACTCTGTCCATTAGGGCTCTAAACTGCCAGTTTCATATGTTTAAGTACCAGCAATTCCTCTTGTCTGTTTTAAAGCAAAAGCTTACTTCCATTTCTGCTTGTGCAGATGATAAAGAATTACATGACTTACTACATGCCACTGAACAAGTTGGGAAACATGGTTTGCATTGTGGATTTGATGCCTTGGAAGCTTCTTGCAGAGCTGCGGCCTCGGGCACTGTCATTAGAAGACATGCATGGCTTCGGTAGCAAAATTTACCAGAACAAGTTAAGGCTAAGTTATTGGATGCTCCTGTTCAACATGATGTTTTGTTTGGTTCTAAGGCTGAAGAAGTGATTAAAAAGATGGAGGACAAAGCGAAATCCATGTAAACTGTAAAGGATTTCTTACAAGTACACCCACCTAGATTTAACAGGAATTGGCCTTCAAAAAAATGGTCCTTTCCCACTTCAGACAGGCCTCAGAGGGGTAGATATAGACGCTCCAGAGGACGGTCTCAAGCACAAGCCTCTTATAGACCTAGACAATGGACTGCCTCAACCCCTAGGGGTGGAGAAGACAGGCCACAATCTCAAAGGAAGCAAACTCAATGACTCCCTCTGTTGGGCTACAGGAACTCCTTGCCAGGAAGCCCCTCTCGGAGGAAAGCTCTCTCTTTTATCAGAATTGGACTCACATAACTCAAGACAAATGGGTTTTGGATGTGGTTTTAAGAGGTTAAAATTCCATTTTCATACCTTGCCAAAGTCAAACGGATGGCCAGACCTTCCAAAACATCAATGGTCGGAGGCCGTAGGTCAGGTGGATGCTCTGTTGGCTATGAAAGCCATAGAACCGGTTCCACTGTCAGAGATGGGAAAAGGTTTTTACTCAAGGCTATTTCTAGTCCCAAGGAAACAAAACTCATGGAGACCCATTCTGGATCTTTCCGTCTTGAACATTTTTCTAGAGATTCCAAAATTCAAGATGCTTACTCTTCAGCAGCTACTTCCAATGCTATCCAAAGATGCTTGGATGGTCACTTTGGATCTAAAGGAAGCTTATTTACACATTTCTATCAGGCAGGATCGCAGAAAATACCCCAGGTTCAAGGCAGGGTCGAGGCACTTTCAATTCTCTGCGCTACCCTTTGGATTGTCTACTGCGCCCAGGTTCTTTACCAAATGCCTGGCTCCAGTAGTAGCATACTGCAGACTCAAGGGGATTCAAATTTACCCTTATCTGGACGATTGTCTAATTCAGGCAGAGAGCAAGGAAGTCTTACTCCAACATCTAGATTTTGTACAGAATCTCCTCAAATACCTGGGATTCTCTGTAAACATAAAAAAGTCAAATTTGACTCCCTCACAACAAATGATTTTTCTGGGAGCACTCCTAAACACCAAATCCAAGATGGCTTTTCTGACTTCCGAAAAACAGTTACAGCTGGCTTCAACTTTCAAAACCTTGGCAACTCTAACTCAACTATCTGCAAGGAAATTCCTGCAGGCTTTGGGTTACATGGCTTCCTGCATCCTTCTCATACCATATGCAAGACTACACGAGGAAAATACAATGGTACCTAAAGAGTGTATGGTCTCAGCATTGCCACAGTTTGGACACAGATTCCCGTACTTCCTTGCCTTCAAAAGAAATTCCTTTGGTGGTCCAGGGCATGTGCTCTAAACAAAGGGAAACCCTTTTGCCTGCCTCCTGCCACTCAGTTTCTGACCATGGATGCCTCGGATTATGCTTGGGGAGCCCATTTTCAGGGCAGTTGTCAGCAGGGCTTTTGGACAAAGAATCACAAACACCTGCACATCAACTTGAAGGAAATGTTAGCCGTTCAGAATGCTATATTGGCCTTCAAGAATCTTTTGCATCCAGGACATCTACTGGTACAGACAGACAACACCACAGTCATGTGGTATATAAACAAGCAAGGGGGATCTCATTCTTACCCCTTTTGCAGGCTAGCCATGAATTTATGGAACACAGCTGTAGTTTACAATCTGCATCTTCAAGCTCAATTCCTTTCAGGGAAGCAGAATTTCTTAGCAGACAGTCTGAGCAGAAACCTTTCGGATCCTCACGAATGGATGCTGGACACCAAGGTATTCAGAATGATAACTGCAGTCTGGGGATGTCCTCACATAGATCTATTTGCATCCCATCTCAATCATCAACTGCCAGTATTTTGCTCCAGGACTTTCCACAAAAAAGCTTGGAAAGTGGATGCCCTGTCATTCAATTGGAGGAACCTCTCGGGATATGCCTTCCCTCCTCTTCCTCTTCTTCCACGGGTCTTATTGAAGATAAAACAGGGCAAGCCCAAGAAGATTATCTTGCTAGCTCCAAATTGGCCGCGGCAGTTTTGGTACCCAACTCTGAAACACCTATGCCTGGATCCTCCTTGGATTTTGCCTCAGTCTCTGACCCTTCTGTCCCAGCACCAGGGTCAGATGCTACACTCTCAGGTCAAAACTCTCTGCCTGGCAGCCTGGTTATTCCAGGGCCTCTGATTCCTTCTTCTCTACCCAAGCAGGTTATGGATGTTCTTTTAGAAGCTAGGCGTCCTAGCACTAGAAAATCTTATGCTGGGAAATGGAAAAGATTTTGTTTTTGGATGCAGGCTCAGGGTTCTGATCCTCTTCTGCCTAACATTACTTTAATTTTACTCTACTTGTCAGACCTCTTACATAAGGGTCTCTCTTTTTCTTCCATTAAGATACATGCCTCTGCTATTTCTGCTCATTATAACACAGATCCTCCCATCTTTTCCCATCAACTTAGACAATTTCTTAGAGGAGCCAAGAATTTGAGGCCTCCCAGATCTCCTCCCATTCCTGCTTGGGATTTCAGTTATGTTTTGGAAAAGCTGACTTTGCCTCCTTCTGAGCCTGCTGCTGCTTCGGACATCAAGTTTTTATCCTGGAAGACAGCTATTCTGTTGGCTCTGACTTCTGCCAGGAGGGTTTCAGAGTTACAAGCTCTTATGGCTGTGGAACCATATATTATTTTTCATCAAGACAGAGTTTCCTTGAGGACTAATCCTACTTTCATGCCTAAGGTCATTTCCAAAGTGGCTTTAAATCAAACTATCCATTTACCTACTTTTTTCCCAAATCCTCAAAATAAAGGGGAAAGGATCTTGCCTTCCTTGGATGTACACAGACAACTACGTTTTTACTTGGACAGAACCAAGGACATCAGAAAATCTGAGCAATTGTTTATTTCTTATGCCTCTAGTTCACAAGGTAAAGCCATTTCAAAACAGACTATTTCTAATTGGATTGCTCATGGAATCAGATTTTGTTATTCTCACCATGGAAAGCAAATCCCAGGCAGTATCCGAACTCATTCCACTAGAGCTGCTGCCACTTCTGCGGCCTTCCTCAGAGGAGTTCCTACCAAAGACATTTTGGAAGCTGCAACCTGGAGTTCAGTGCATACTTTTTCTAAGCACTACAATCTTCCTCTGTACTCTAAGTCTAGGGCAGGCTTTGCCTCTGCAGTTTTGCAGGGACTTTTAGCCGCTCCTTCTTCTTTCTGACCTCCTCCTTTCTTCTCAGCTTTGAGATTCTATCCTACAGTCATGACTGCAACAGTGAAACACGATGAACATATGATAGTACAGTTGTGTACACCTACCATAAATATAGATGTTCGAGTGTTTTCACTGTTGTAGTCTGGGTTTCCCTCCCTCCTGTTCCCTCTTGTTTTTACTTTTGTGAAATTACTTTCCTCATCATTCTTCTGAGGTGTATTTGCATAGGTTTTGGGACCTTTTTCATTTTGGGACTCCTGGCATCTGGGGCAAGAAAAACTGGAGAAGATGGCGTCGGCTGTCAGCTTTATACTCCTGGCGTTCTGACGTCAGGGAGCATGCTCGAACAGCCGACACCGGACCCAGACTTTGGGATTCTGGCCGACCGAGGGCTGCCTGCCGGCAGGGGAGAACCCTACAGTCATGACTGCAACAGTGAAGACACTTGAACATCTACATTTATGGTAGGTGTACACAACTGTACTTTATCCCATCAGATTGTTTCCTCTCTTGCTCCCTCAGGCCTATATGCTGTCTCTGGATGTCAAGGACACTTATCTCCATATTTCGAGTCATCCTGTTTTTGCATTTTTCTGTTGCTTCCTGGCATTTTCAGTTCTCTCATTTTCCTTTTGGCCTTTCTACTGCCCCACAGGTGTTCACCAAATGCCGTGCTCCTGTGATTGTTTTTTGCAGGCTTCAAGGGATCCAAATATTTCCTTACTTAGACGATCTGTTGATTCAGGCATTCTCTCCAGAGACCCTTTTGCAAAATCTTCATTTTGCTGTTTCCCTACTTCAGAGCCTGGGGTTTAGTATAAATTTCAGAAGTCTTCTCTGACTCCTTCTCAGGATCATGTTTTTCTGGGTTGCAGGATTCAGATAGTGCCAATGCTTGCATCCCTGCCCCCTCCAAAGGCCTTAACTCTTCTTTCAAACTCTTCTTCCTGTGGCTTCCATTACTGCCAGAGAGTTTCTGAGAGTTCTGGGCTTCATGACATCTGCCATTCCAATGCCCCCTCTAGCCAAACTTCACATGAGAAAGTTTCAGTGGTTTCTGAGCTCAGTGTGGCTCCAACATGCACATCCTCTCTAGACTTTGTAGTTCCTCTTCTTCCTTGTCTTGGACAGAAACTTCACTGGTGGATTCAGCAGTTGTCTCTGAATCCAGGGATCCCTATTCCCTCTCAGGAATTGTTCACAGAAACATGGGACGGGGGAATGACATTTGGCTTCCTAAAAGTAAAGGGAGTATGGTTTCGTTGTCAGCAGAAGGAGCACCTCAGTGGTAGAGATGAAAGTTCTTTGCTGGCTCTTCAGGCCTTTCATCCTCTTTTCTGTCCTGGGCCTCTCAAGGTGTTCACAGACAGTGCCACATCGATGTGGTATATCAACAAACTGGAAGGAACAAGATCTTATCTTCTTTGCTGGTTGGCACTTCTGGTTTGGGATCTTGCTATCAAGTATAAAGTGACTCTTCAGGCAGTTTATATTCCTTCTGGTCAGAACATTGTGCAGACGCTCTGAGCAGGTCCTTAACTTGGTCCCATAATTGGATGCTTCACAGGGATTTGTTTCTGGACATTATCCACCAGTGGGGTGCTCCTCAAGTAGAGATTTCTGCCTCCCCTCTGAACAGACAACTTCTCTGTTTAGTGCCAGAGTCCCAGGTCATCTGGTGTTGAAGGTGGACACCCTCTCATTTTCTTGGAAAGGGATGTTTCTTTATGCATTCCTTCCCCTTCCTCTTATTCCGAAAGTCCTGTTCAAGATTCAACAGGATGCTCCCAAAATCTAGATGGTGACTCCCTTTTGGCCGTGACAGCACTGGATGTCCTTCAAGGATGCATCTGCAGTCATAACATATGGATTGTCCTGCCTCAGGCAGCCCTTCGGTCGGCCGGATTCCAAAGTCTGGGTCTGGCCTCAGCTGATGTCGCACTTCACCCGACGTCATAGCTCCTGGGGTATAAAGGCATCAGCCGACGCCATTTTCCTCAGTCTTTCTTGCCGCGCGGTGCCCGAAGCAGAAGCTGTTCGCAAGTGCCGGTTGGTCAGATCCAGAGATTTCAGCTACCGAAGACTTCTAAAAAAGCTAAGTACCCCGTTGGGGACTCTTTCTTGCCTCAGCCGATGTCAGAAAAAGTAAATAATTGTTTAACTTGTGGGAAACAAATACCTCATAAGGATTTCCACTCTTACTGCCTTCCTTGCTTAGGCCCAGACCACGACGTATCAGCTTGTTTAGCCTGTGCCTCCTTCAACCGACGGACACTTAGACATCGGTCGGAGTTTGCAGAAGAGTTTTTTGGTACCGCTTTTGCATATAAAATGCCGTCGGAGACTCCGACTACTCATTTAGCTAAAAAACGCAAGTAAAAGGACCGACACTCGCGGCCCACGGTTTCGGCTGAAACCACGGTTAGGCCTACCGCGAGTGTCTTGGTTTTGGCTGAAACAGAGTCCTCGGTTCTTCCTTCGGCCGCAAGCATGCCTCCGACGACCGAGGCCTCAGAGGCCCTGGCTGAGTCGGCTACAGAAATTCCTACTGAAGAAGCAGGCACACAAGAATTGTCCGACACCATTCCGTTGGACATTTCTACTCCTGCACGTGGGGCAGCTAGACCCCCTGCTTCTATGTCTATTAGGCCTTCTCCAGGGCTAAAGCAGCTAAACTTTCCAAGGCCTTACCTACAAAAGCTCCCCCTCACAGACCTTCCTCAAGTTCTCAGATTCTCAGCCTCGCTGAGGACCTTATTTCTTTGATCAGGGGATCCCAACCTCACCCAGACAGGGCCTCACAACCCCCTTCTGAAAAAAGGCCTAGGACTGAACCCCCTGAACCTCTTTCCTCTGACTATTCCTCGGATGGATCAGATTTATCAGACCATCAGGAAGGACCATACTCACCTTATGAGGATTCGGATGCAGGAGAGTCCATTGCTTCTGCCTCCCCAGAAGAATTTTCATTTGGGGAAACTCTACATTCAATGAGGGAACATTTCCAATGGCAGGGTCAGGATTTTTCTGATTCTAGGAAAAGGCTAAGGACTTTTTTACACTTACCACAGCATAGGCCTCTAGCCATACCACCTGTACTATCAGTTGTTGATGATGCATACAATGATGCCTGTTCAGCCCCTGATTCTTTTCCCCCCGGCCCCTGCCAAACCTGACAGATATTACAGGGTCCCGGATTCTCATTTCCACTTGTACAAGGCCCACGCTGCAGACCCAGAAACCATTTCTCAGGGCCCCAAGGGTGTTGCAGCTGCCTCTGCCAAAAACCCCCTACCCTCTGAAAGAGAATCAAGAGCATTAGAGAGATGATGTAAAAAAGTTTATACATCTGCTACTCTTTCTGCCAGGGCTTTAAACTGTCAATTTCACATGATACAGTACCAGGAATTTTTGTTAGATCAGCTGAATAAAAAGCTTTCCTCTCCTGAGCCTTTAGACCGTAAGTCCCTTCAGGAGTTGGTACACAATTCTCAGCAGGTCAGTAATCATTTTTTAAAATGTGGCTATGATGCACTGGAGGCTTCATTTAGATCAGCTATGACTGGAGCAGTGATTCGAAGGCATGCCTGGCTAAAAGAGCAATCCTTGCCAGACCATGTTAAATCTAAATTCCTAGATGCCCCTATGGAGAAACAAAGTTTATTTGGCTCCCCTGCACTGGAGGTACTAAAGAAAGTGGAAGAAAAAGCAAAATCTGTGCAAACAGTCAAGGATTTTCTGCAGGTCCAACCTCCGAGGTTCAGCAGAAATTGGCCTTCAAAGAATTGGTCCTTTCCAGTCACCACCAGAGCACAGAGAGGCAGAAATAGACGCCCAAGAGGCAGAGGTCAATCAAGGGGTGCCTACAGGGGCCGTCAGTGGCAACCTGACAACCAGAGGAGTGCCTCCACAGCTGCGACTGCAACCACTTCCACAGGACAGACACGATGACTTAGCTCTGACCCCGCCTACCAGGGAACAATTGGAAGCACCCTTGGGCGGAAAGTTAGCTTTATTTTCAAAAAACTGGCATTGCATTACAGGAGACAAATGGACTTTGCAAACAATAGACAAAGGCTACAGGTTTCACTTCCACACTTTACCAAAAAAGAGAGGAATGCCAAACCTTCCACCAAGCCAGAAGTCAGAGGCTCTAAAACAAGTCATCAACTTACTAAGGATTGAGAGCAATAGAAAAGGTACCATCTATGGAACAAGGCCAAGGATTTTACTCCAGACTATTCCTTGTACCAAGAAAAGAAACTCAATGGAGGCCTATTCTCGACTTGTCCGCACTGAACACATATCTTATTGTACCAAAATTCAAGATGCTGACCCTACAGCAACTTCTTCCCATGTTGGGCAAGGAGTCTTGGCTGGTGACTCTAGATCTCAAGGAGGCATACCTGCACGTCCCTATACAACCAGATTGCAGAAGACACCTCAGATTTCTTGCAGGATCAGAGCATTATCAATTCTCAGCATTGCCCTTTGGCTTATCTACTGCGCCCAGAGTATTCACGAAATGCCTGGCATCAGTAATTGCACATTGCAGGCTTCAGGGAATTCAAATCTACCCATACCTGGATGACTGCCTAATACAAGCGGACAACAAGACAAAAATAATAAAGGATTTGGCCTATGTCATACAACTGCTGCAAGCTTTGGGATACACAGTCAACATACAGAAGTCAAGACTAGTGCCATCTCAAAGGATAACATTTTTGGGTGCAGAACTGGACACAATAACTCAGATGGCTTTTCTCACAGAAGAAAAACAAAAACAACTTCCAGTCTACTTCACGGCATTGACGAGACAAACTCAGCTTACTGCAAGGAAAGTCCTGCAGGCCCTGGGTTACATGGCATCCTGCATAATCTTGATACCACATGCCAGACTGCATATGAGGAAATTACAATGGTACCTGAGAAATGTATGGTCTCAACACAGACACAGTCTAGAAACCATGATACCAATCATTCCATGCCTGAAAAAGGAATTCCTGTGGTGGGCTCAGGCCTGCCAGACCAACAGAGGGTTGCCTTTCCACAAACCACAACCAAAGCAGACCATCACCACGGACGCCTCAGACCTAGGCTGGGGCGCACACATGGAAGACAAGTGTATCCAAGGTGTATGGTCCCAAGACCAGCTGAATCTACACATAAATCTAAAGGAGATGCTGGCAGTGAAGCATGCAATACAGGCATTCAAATCATTCCTTCAGCAAGGACACCTGCTGATAAGGACGGACAATACCACAGTCATGTGGTACATCACCAAACAGGGAGGCACGCATTCCTACCCTTTATGCCGGATGGCAGTGGAGCTGTGGAACCTAGGCCTGAATCTCAACATTCAACTGCAGGCCAGATTCGTACCAGGAAAAGAGAATTCACTAGCAGACAAATTAAGCAGAACTACCAGGGATGCTCACGAATGGATGCTGCATCCAGATATCTTCAAAACCATAACAAAGAAGTGGGGAATGCCAGAAACAGACCTGTTCGCCTCCCCACTCAACCACCAACTGAAGAAATTCTGCTCAAGAGAATACCACCCACAAGCCTGGAGGGTGGACTCCCTTTCTTTCAGCTGGAAGGCCCTGACAGTTTGTGCCTTCCCACCTCTCCCATTGATGTACAAAGTTCTACTGAAGATCAGGGAGGAACAGCCAAAGGTAATTCTGATAGCTCCAGACTGGCCAAGGCAACATTGGTATCCGCTACTGAGAAGCATGTCTCGGACGAACCCATGGCCTCTACCTTTATGGCCTTTACTTCTAACACAGAACAACTACAAGACCCTGCTTCCAAACTTGAAAACGCTGCAGCTAACTGCCTGGAAAATTGCATAAAACAAAACCAACCTGCTTTATCTCAGAGGGTCAAGGACATTATCCTGGAGGCTCGCAGACCCTCCACAAGGAAAACAGCCAAATGGAAGAGATTCCTCATTTGGAGTGCATCAAAGTGAACAGATGTCACGTTTGCAAACCTAGCACACATCCTAGAATACTTAGCAGAACTGTTCCACAATGGCCTGTCCTATTCTTCCATTAAGATTCATGCTTCAGCAATTTCAGCAGAGTACAACATGGATCCTCCTATCTTCTCTCAACCTCTCCTCAGACAATTTCTAAGAGGGATCAAAAATGTAAAACCTCCAAGGAAACCACCTCTGCCTGCATGGGATCTCAATTTTGTGCTGGAAAAATTAACACTTCCCCCTTTTGAACCAGCTGCATCAGCAGACTTACAGTTCTTATCTTGGAAAACTGCCTTCCTTCTAGCAATCACTTCAGCAAGAAGGGTATCCGAGTTACAGGCATTAATGGCAGTACAGCCTTTCCTTATCTTTCACCAGGATAGAGTGTCTCTGAGAACCAATCCTACTTTCATGCCAAAGGTGGTATCCAGGGTATCCTTGAACCAAGCTATTCATTTACCTATGTTCTTCCCTAACCCACAGAACAGGGGGAAAAGCTACTACACACCTTAGATGTACATAGACAACTGCGCTACTACCTGGACAGAACTAAGACCAGCAGAAAAACTGACCAGCTTCTGGTAGCATATGCAACAGGAGTGCAAGGAAAAGCAATTTCCAAACAGACAATTTCAAAATGGATAGGAAATTGCATTCGATTCTGTTACTCTTTTCATGGAAAGACATCTCCTGAAAATATCAGGCCTCACTCCACAAGGGCTACAGCCACCACTACAGCTTTTCTACGAGGAGTGGCTACGAAAGACATTTTAGAAGCTGCTACTTGGAGCTCCGTGCATACATTTGCCAAGCATTACAATCTTCCTTTATACTCCAGATCCCGAGCAGGCTTTGCAACTGCAGTTTTACAAGGGATCTTAACTACACCATCTTTATCTTAGTGCCTCCTCCCCCAGTTTGGCTATGGTATTCTACCCATATGTTATGACTGCAGATGCATCCTTGAAGGACATAGTACAGTTTTGTACCTACCATAAATGTAGATGTCCGATAGGTATGCATCTGCAGTCAGGATTACCCACCCTCCTTCCCCTCTGTGGTATTCCTAGGGTGCTTACCCCTCTTTCAGCTAGCTGGGGGAATCTATTATGGTGTATTTGTTTGTATGTATATATGTATATATATATTTTGTTTGCTACTGTTTGGAATTTTCAGCATTTATCCAAATTTAGCCTTCCTAGAGGGCACCTGGCATCTGGGGCAAGAAACAGAGGAAAATGGCATCGGCTGATGCCTTTATACCCCAGAAGGTATGACGTCGGGTGAAGTGCGACATCAGCCGAGGCCAGACCCAGACTTTGGAATCCGGCCGACCGAAGGGCTGCCTGAGGCGGGACAACCCATATGTTATGACTGCAGATGCATACCTATCGGACATCTACATTTATGGTAGGTACAAAACTGTACTTTCTCTCTACTTCTGCATCTAGCCAGGGGCAGTTATCACAAGTTACCTCAGAGGGTGGATCTAATCACAAAAGATAGGTGATTTCTCATCCATCCCCATCTGTCCACTCTTCAACTGACACTGTGGGTGATAGGATTTTGATTCTGCACAGACACCATTTTTCTGAGGACGTGCTGCAAGTCCTGCAGGAGGCCAGGAAACCTACTACTAGTAAGTCCTACTTATCCAAATGGAAGAGATTTTCTATTTGATGTCTCTCATAACCTGGACCCACTTTCTTTGGATGTTCCTTTGATTTTCTCATATTTGTGTGTGTTGCTCAATGCTGGTTTGGCATATTCTTCTATTAAGGCCCTCTTATCTCTGCTTGTCTCCTTTAGCGTCCAGATTTGAGGTTAAACAATTTTTTAAAGGCGTCCGTAATATTAAACCTCACAGGAAGCCTGTTCTTCCTCCCTGGGATCTTAATTTTGATTTGAGAACTTGACTCCGGCTCCTTTTTGGATGTTTGGGTTTCCACGGCAGGGAATCCCATCTGTTAAGAATACTACAGCAGTGAAGACAAGAACATCTGCCATTATGGTAAGATTTTTACATATCTGTACTTTCACTAGTTAAATTACTTACAAAAGCAAGGCAAGATGAAGTTGGATGAGTGTCATTGTCATTAGGTCCAAGACAGAGTACTGAGTGTCGTCTGTCGCATCTGTCATGAATATCTAAATACAGTTTCAGTGCTGGCTATAGAATTACATCACATCTGGTCACCTGATTCTTTTTTTCCCACACTACCCCCATGACTAGAAGCTAAACAAGGATCTAACATAGATGTGTCACAATACACAGTTAGGACTTTGCTAAGGCATCTGGAGACACTAAGACAATTCCAGTACTTTCATCCTTCTGCAGAGTATAACCAGATGTTCTCTGGCACCCCAGGCTAGCAATTAGCTCGCCACTAAGGACAGTAAGAGCCCAGGCCTTTCCCAGACATTGCATCTCTGGCTGCATTCAGGCATTTGATCATAGGAAGTTACTAGGCTAATGGCCCTAGGGCCCTTACAAGTGTAGCCAGGTTCTGCCATTACTTCCATGATCAGCACCTATTGCCCCTGTCCATGAGAGAGACAAGTGGAACCCCAGGTGTGAATTTACGGTTATCCATCAAATCATTCAGATTGCATTTAAAGAGGCTTAATGAACTGCTCTGCTTGACATGAAGTGAGGGGCTGTTCCAAAGGTGTTGGTAACCTCTTTGAGACGAATCTGTCCCACCAGCGGGTTCTGTTAATGTCACATACCAGATTAAGGTCTTTTGAGTGAGTAACCCATGTACCATTTGACTTACGGAGATGCAGCATTTCCAGTAAAGCAGGGTCAGAGATTGCTTTGTATGCAAGGCAGAGATGGTCTCTGAGTAGTCGGTATGAAGCAGAATAAAGTGACAGTGATTTCAGATGATCCACATAGGACAGATGCTGAAGACCTTGAATTTTCCTTGTGAGGAACTTTTGTGGTCTCTCCAATTGCTGCAGGTGCTAGGAAAGTACATACCAAAAAGGCCATTGAACTTAGTTATTGGCCTGATGAGGGAAAAGTACAGGGACGTTATAACTTTTTTCTTTTGGAAGCAATGCCCTTACTTATTAGATGAGCAGTATAGAATGCCCTTCTTACCTCTCTGGAGACATGGTGGTCAAAGGTAAGGTTGCTGTCAACCTGTGTGCCAACGTCTCTTACCACTGAGTGTGTTGCTATTGATGTGGTAGTTAGCAGGAACATTGCATTAACAGAAAGGGATGATATTATAGTTTTTTGTATTGAGCTTAAGGCCATGATTGGCACTAATCATTTGTTTGTGTAAAACCCTCTTGTAGGATGTTGACATCATTTGGGGATTCTATGACTGCTCCTATTTTGCAGTCATCAGCAAACTTTGTCAGCCACACACCTTTAGTTTTTTTTCTTGTACTTTGGAGAAATGCATTTCAAACAGTGGCGGTCCCAGGATTGATCCCTGTGGAATACCACTGGTTGCAGGTCTGCTGTTGGAGGTGGAGTCCCCTGTTTTGACTATATGGGTTCTGTCAGTGAGCCAGTTAGTGACCCATCTAATGATATAGGGGTTGATACATAGCTGAATGAGATTGTCAGTGATGCTTGAGTGGAGGATAGTGTCCAAAGCCTTGGTAAAATTTAGGTAGTCTGTATGCACAGATTTCCCCTCGTCCAGGGCCTTGGTGACTGTCTTGAAGAAATCCACCAGGTTTAACAGGCATGATCTTCCTTTGACAATTCCAAAATGAGTAGGGTCAGGTGTTTGGAGATCACCTATATCTTTGCTTGTAAGATCCATGCTGATTCGCTACACCTATATCTTTGTTTATAAGAGCCATGCTGATTCGCTACATGGCCTTGCAGGTAAGGCTAGTCAGGCTAATAGGTCGGTAGTTCCCAGGGTCAGTGGAAGTGCCACCTTTGTGCAAGGGAATAATGGTGGCAGTTTTCCATTCAACTGGGATGAAGTCAATGCTTTGACCATGATTGAAAAGGGTACCCAGTGGTGTTGCTAATTCTTGTTGTAGCCTATGCTGGATGCAGGCTGGGATGTTATCAGGTCCCATAGATGCTGTGGTTTTGGCCTTAGAGAGGGTGCTTACAACCTGCTGTTTAGAGATGCAAGGTAAGGGGACAGGTGGTAGGGATGTCATGGGGTATGTGTGGTGGGGACAGGGAAGTGAAGTTTCACAGAACCTGTTGGTCAGCAGGTTAGCTAGGCTCAGTATATCTGGTATCATTAACTACCAGTTAAGCACAAATCTGGCCCTTTCCTTTTAGGTTACGGATATAACTAAAGAATGCCTTATAGTTGTCTTTAGTTGAGGACGCTAATTTGGTTCCATAGGTTGCTTTGGAGGACTTCACAAGAAGTCTTATTTGCTTGTTTGAGCAGAGGAGGGAGTGTTTCCAGTTTAGGGCGTGTTCCCTCTTAATCTTAGATAGCAATTTCTTTCTCTTATTGTAAGTCCTGTTAACGGCAGTTGTCCACCAGGCAAGTTTTACAGCTGAACCAGTACAGTATACAGTAAAATGTGACAAAAAACAGTTCAGACAATTCAAACAGACATTAGAATGTAAATACAAATTAAAAGTACAATATAAGAGCAAAAACAGGCACTTAAAGTTAGTTGGAAGCAATGGATGCCTTAGATCTTTCAGTATCTCAATGAAGAGCTGGTTTTAGTGCTCAAGAGATATCAAAAAAGTCTAGATGCAGGAAGTCTGAATCTAGCTTGTGCTGTAAAATGCGGTAGTGCTAGACATTCAAGGTGCATAAAATCAGTCGCAACAGCAAAAAAATCTAAATAAAGCAGCAATTACCAGCTTAGTCGAGTGTAGACCACACTCTCTTGCAACAAGATTCTAGACCGCAAACCCTAACGTAAAACAACTGGTTTTAGAGCCCAAGTGTTTAAGCCAGGCCTAAGACATTTAGGAAACATACACATTAGGCCTTCAACCAGCAATTTCTAGCTTAAAAGGTTGTAGGCTATCCTCTCCT
Source organism: Protopterus annectens (assembly GCF_019279795.1). Lineage (NCBI taxonomy): Eukaryota > Metazoa > Chordata > Ceratodontiformes > Protopteridae > Protopterus > Protopterus annectens. The sequence goes on along the minus strand of NC_056735.1, from coordinate 878,164,781 downwards.
GCCACAAGAGTTTACACCACAAGTCATCCTAATGTAAAGTAACTGGTTCAGAACCCAAGTGCTTAAACCAGATTAAAGACACTTAGAATAACAGGCACAGTAAGCCTTCACCAGCAGTTCCCAGATTAGAAGGGTTTAAGGCACACTCTCCTGCCACAAGAGTCTAGACCACAACCTCTCCAATGTAAAATAACTGGTTTGGATCTCAAGTGCTTAAACCAGAACTAAGGCACTCAGAAGGGCAGAGGCTACCCTTTCCTCCCACAAGGGTGTAGACCACAAACCTTAATGTAAAATAAATGGCCTGAAGTCCAAGTCCTTAAAACAAAACTGAGAGACTTAGTAGCCTGATTCAATTGTAATTATTACTCTAACAGGCAATAATAAATCTAGCAAAATAAATACAATTGAACACTTTAAGAACAAGCAGCAAAAGCAAAGTAAATAAAGTAGGAAGAGGCACAAATACAGTAAAAGAAGCTGAATAAATTGTATTTTTAGTTAAGTATAAATGGAGGAAACAGAAGATAATACAAGGTTAAGAAAAATGAAGAGGTGGGACTTCCCAAATGATCTTACTGTACTCACTAGAATTAACTGATGTGATGGGACTGGGGGGTATACAATATCAAATTTATAGTTGAGGATGACAACTTAAAAGCAACCAAGTTTTAAGAATACAACAACAGTTGGGCAGGTGGGTGGGAAATATAAAATGGAGACAGAATCAGAACAGAAAAGGATTCCAGCAGTAAAATTCACTAACCCTGAGATACTTTCACAAAACACAGCCTTTGCAGAATACTGTTAAAACAGTAAGAGCAGTGAGAGTAAGAAAATCTTTATGGCCTAAACCAAGTCATTTAATTTCTGGCTATTTTTCTTAAAGTAAGCTAAGCTGAGTATTCTCTGTCATCACACACACACACACACACACACACATATATATATATATATATATATATATATATATATATATATATATATATGTGTGTGTGTGTATATATATATATATATATATATATATATATGGTTTCATATGAAACCATCGAATTGACATTACGTCGAGTGTCACAGCATCGAGACTACTACATCGAAAACCGAAACCAGCGAAAACGGAAATCGTCGAGTTTGAAAACATCGAAAGTAAAAACACAAACACGCCCATGAGTGTTTCAGAGTCACATATAGTAAATAAAGAATGATCTCCGGCAAACGTGGATATCCCCTGTGTTATAATATCCATATTTTAAATTAGTACACCAGCAGCAGTCGTCTCTTATGAACGTAAACTTTTCAACTAAGAATCCAAATAGTGTTTCGTGACACTCCAAACTGAAAACTGCATTGCCAAAAACAAGTTTATCCACTTAAATTGTACATATATACAACGAAAGAATGTAAAGAAATACCTGAACACGGCATTATCAAAATATTGTACATCAAACAGTTCCATAACATCACTGTGTTGATTATGTATATTTTTATAGACCATTGCAGATAATTGTCATTATCTCCTTCATTAAAACACCTGTGAAATATCTGCATACACCGGATATGTGCATGCACCGGATATAGAGTACGTTCTACATATTGTTTGCAGTATGCTATATATCAAATATGTTTGCGATTTCTAGAGTATTGCTTACAATTTATCTTTGTTACCACTCTTTTAAATATTTCGTAAACTCGATGTTGTGTAACACGACTAATTCCGTTTTCGCTGATATTAGTTTTCGATGTAGTAGTCTCGATGTTCTAAGACTCAACGTAATGTCATTTCGATGGTTTCATATGAAACCATATATATATAATTTCCTCATTTCCAACAGTACAGTCTGATATGAATATGTTTCTTTTCTGTCCAACAGGACCCACTGTTGATACATTTTTGTAACATAAGCAGCTTTACAAATACATTTTTAGCACAAACATCCATACAAGTCAGTTTGATGTACAAATGACATAGAATTCTTTATAAAACTCCAGTTGGCTATCCTGGCATATGTTACACATGTCCTACCCTACTCTCTCTGGCATAGCTGACACTACCTTATGTCATCACATCTCTTCCCCACTTTGAAGACTCAAGCTAGTTTCTCAAGTGACCCTGGTGAAACGTTCATAGGTAGGTACTAGGCTATCGTCCCAAGGGCCTAAGTAAGCCTAGCCAACAAGGTTCCCTGGCTTACGCCACCCAAGAAAGTTAATTTCCTGTGCCCCTGTCGAACAGAGCCACAGAAGTGATTGATCCCTGGGGTGCATTTCCTATTTCCCATCCAGTCATCAAGATTTTTCTTGAAGAGTGCTAATGAGGAACTCACCTTGACATAGATGGGTAGCTTGTTCTAGAGTATAGGAAGTCTCTGGGACAGGAATCTATTCCTCCAACATGTCCTGTTTATTGTGGTGACAAGGTTTAGGTCCCTAGAACATGTAGCTCAGAGGGATTGGGATTTCTTTAGGTATAGCTTGTCCAACAGCTCTGGGTTTAACATAGCTTTATATTTTAGGTAGAGATCTCCTCGGAGTAGGTGATATGCTACAGAATAAAGCTGGAGTTTTTTGAGACAGTCTGCATATGGCATCTGTTTGAGGCCAGTAATCCTCTTTGTGAGGTACTTCTGTGTCCTTTCCAGCTGCTGCAGCTGTCTTGTGAGGTACATTCCAAAAGGGGTGTTGTACTCTATAATGGTTTTGATGACTGCCGAGTAGAGGGGAACAATGACCTCTTTTTTTCCTGGATAAAGAACCCTTTTGTGATGAGGTGTGCCACATAGAAGGAGATGTTAAGTTGTCAAACTCACCTTCATTCTTGCTGGATGGGTTCGGAGCCGATCCTCAGCTCCGACTCGGCACTTGCTAAGCTCGAGAACTCATTTTACCAGCTCGAGGCAACCCTATATCCCATGATGCAAGGCGTGACTACCTCAGATCTCGTTTGCCGCTTCGCGAAGAGGTCTCTTTTTTTGCCAGCTCAGGTAAAGCTTCTTTTTGGATAAGATTAGTCAGGGTTTTTTCTCCCTTATTTCCTATTTGTTTTTTGTTTTTTTTTGGGGGGGTATATTTCATACTTATAGATAATCTCCTACCCTATATTCCCCTTCTTTTACGTTAGGATTTATTTCCTTTCTTCAGGCCTTAAGCCTCCCCCTCAGTTAATTCCTGTCAGGTTGTGTGTGTTTTTTTGGGAGTTAACTGTGTGACTGTTGTGTGTCTGTGTGTTTTGGGACATAATTATGTCTAAAGAAGTGAAGGTCTCAGGCTTCAAGAAGTGTGACTCGTGCTGTCAGAAAATGTCTCTGACAGACGGTCACACTTCTTGTGTGTACTGCCTTGGGCCTTTACACCTGCAGGACTCCTGTGCCATTTGTCATTCCTTTAGCCAGAGAGTCCTACAGGAACGAAGAAACAAATTGATTCTTCGTGGCTTGTTAAAGCCAGAGGGTTCTCCGACCAAGGCTGGGTCGGTTAAACCCTCTAAGCCACCTAAGGCCCAGGCTGTTGTTTCCAAGCCTTCGGCTGTGGCTCCAACTCCTTCGGAGTCGAGATCGGCTCCGGCTGGAGCCGATCTTTCCATTTTGGAGGTTGTTGTGTCGGCTCTGTCTCCGACACACAAATACCTATTACTTTGTCGGCTCCGGCCGGAGCCGACATGTCTTTATCCAGTATCGGAGCCGATAAGTCTTCGGCTCCATCTGGAACCGAGGGGTCGTCGGCTCCGATGGCTCCATCCAGGAAGAGATCTCGGTCTCCTTCCCTGGAGTCGATTCATTCGGCTCCAGGATCTCCTCTTTTATCGGAGCGGAGCCATCGGAGCCGATCTTCAAGATCTTCCAGGCTATCAGACCACGATTTAGAGAGGGTGGTAAGCAGACTGTTGAAGTCACAGGCACTAGCCCAAATGCTCCATAGCCCGTCTCAACAGACGTCTGCTATTCCTCTTTCCCCTGAACTTCCTCTTCCGACTCTCCTTCAGAGTTCGGAGCCGGAGCTTCTCGGAACGGTGACCGTGGGTGCGCCGGAGCCGATACTTCCCCTTTCGGCTCCGACGTCTTCGGCTCCAATCTCCTCCATAAGGCCTTCTTTGGAGGAATCCGGTCGTCGAGTCTCCCTTGTCGGCTCCGAGGGGGCGAGTGGCATCGGACCCTTGTCCAACCCTGCTCTCCCTCTTGGAGCTTCGGCATTGGTGAGCTCGGCACCGACATCAGCTTTTGGAGCCTTCTCTCTCGGTGGAGCCTGGGATTCCTGTTTCTTCAGAGCGGGATTCTTCTGGCCTCCCTGGGAGAGGAGCCTTCGAGGTGATGAGGAGTGTCCTAGCCCCTGAGCTAGGTCAACGGTCTATTCCTTTAGCTCCTCCATCTTCGGTGCCTGTTGATGTCTCTTGCCAGTCTCTTGCTCCCGGACCCAGAGATCCATTGCCCCAGGTTTCCCCATTGGGAAGAACTTCCTCTTCCGAGGTTTCTCCTGATCCTGCAGCAGAACCCCCGCGTAAGAGGACGTGTAAGAGGAAGCACACAGACTCCCCTGAGTCTACTACATCAGATACCGACTTAGATGAGTCGGAGGGTTCCCCACGGTCCCCCTCTGAGGATGTCTCCTTTTCAGACATCCTGGAACTCCTTAAGCAGAGGTGGAACTGGCCTTCCATTAACCCCTCCAAGGATGAGTCGTTATACCTGGAGGCTTTTGGATCTCGACCCTCCACCTCCTGGGTGTCTCCGCCTTTCGACCCACTCATGCAGGTAGTGGCTCGGAAGGCGTGGGCAGCCCCGGATTCTGTGGAACCAGTTCCTAGGAGGCCCTCCAAATTCATTACAGCCCCGGCAGACAAACAGTTTCTTTCTAAGGGCGTCCCTGTTGATGCTATGGTGGTGGCGGCGGCCACCAAGAAGGAACTTGCTGATCCTTCTGTGCCTGTCCATCCTCCTAATAAGGATTCTAGGACCATGGATAGGTACGGCAAGCGGATGTTTTCTTCAGCGACCTTTGCTATGCATTCGCTGAACTACCTTTGTCACTTTACCAGACTTCAGAGAGACATTCTCAAGGAACTAGGTGAAGTGGTTCAGGATCCTTCGGCAACTGGGGCTCAGGAAAAGATGGCCTCACAGCTAGGTATCCTCAATTCTTTGACTAACTCCTTCATGCGGCTCATTTCTTATGCAGCCGATGGGGTGAGTAGGGCCGCAGGCACAGGAGTGGCACTTAGGCGTCAGGCCTGGATGCGGCTTTGTAATTTTGCAGACCCTTTTAAGGCGTCCTTCACCAATACCCCCTTTGACGGTTCGGTTTTGTTCGGACCTCAGGTGAAGGATACATTGACCAGGTGTGAGCAAGACGGCAAGACCCTTTCTGCCGTAGGAGTCCATTTCTCCACCCCTTCAAGACCCTATCCAAAGGGTCAGAAAGGAGGGAAAATGTGGTTCCGTAAATCTCAAGGAGTCACGCCGGACACACGTGGTCAGTTTACCCCCAGAGGCAGAGGGGGTAATAATAATAGGCGCCGCCCTAGGGGCAGAGGGGGTCCGCAAAATCAGGGTAGCAGGGAGACTCTCCCTGATAAACCCTTCTAGCATCCCTGAGGTGTTGCCCGACTGCCCACCCTTGGAGGCAGTCGGGGGAAGATTGTTGCTGTACCCAATAGCCTGGCGTTCCCTCTCTCAAGACAAATGGGTACAGTCGATCATATCCGAGGGCTACAATATCCCTTTCGAGAGGGATCCCGTTCCTCATCAATCCCTTCCAGACGGCTCACTCGGTCTAAGGGAATTGGCAAAGCAGGAGGTATCAAAGCTCCTAGCAAAAAGAGTCGTCCAAACAGTGCCAGCAGACCAAGTAGGATCCGGCATCTACTCAAGATTCTTTTTGGTCCCCAAAAGGACGGGAGATTGGAGACCAATTTTAGACCTCAGCAAACTAAACAAGTTTGTCAAGAAGGCAAGGTTCCGGATGGTCACGCTTCAGTCCATTCTACCCTTTTTGGGCAAGGACAACTGGATGTGCTCAATAGACCTTCAGGATGCGTACTATCATATAAAGATTCACAGGCGCTCCATAAGGTTTCTCCGCTTTCGGCAGGGGTCCAGTCATTTTCAATTCAGAGCCCTGCCCTTTGGCCTCACTACATCCCCCAGAGTGTTTACCAAATGTATGGCAGTGGTTACGGCTCATCTCAGACGTCAAGGATTCCAGGTGTTTCCATATCTAGACGACTGGCTCCTCTCTGCCACCACCAGGCATCAACATCTCAAGGCCAGAGACTACACTCTGCAAACATGCAAACAATTGGGGATTTCAGTAAACTTCGAAAAATCTTCTCTGTCGCCTTGCCAATCTATTACCTTTATAGGCGCAGAATTAAACACTATAAGTATGTCAGCCAGACTCACAAAACAAAGAATTCTGGACATTCAGAAGTATGTTCGGATCATATTACTCAGCAAGAAGATCAGAGCCAAATTTGTCCTGAAGGTTCTGGGTCTTATGGCTGCGGCCATTGTTCTTCTGCCATTAGCCCGCTTCCACTTGCGTCTTCTGCAGTGGATGTTGTTCGCTCAGTGGTCATTCCAGCAGCTCCCCATGAGTCACGAGATTGTTGTCACGCAGTTGTGCAAGAGTCATCTAACCTGGTGGATGTCTTCTCCTCTGCTCCATCAGGGCCGACTGTTTGTTCCCCCAGTTCCGGTTGCCACAGTCACTATGGATGCTTCTCTGATCGGGTGGGGGGGGGGCATTATCAGGGCAGGATGGTCCATGGGACTTGGCAACCCATAGAATACCATCTGCACATAAATGTCCTAGAGATGAGAGCAGTGCTTTTAACGTTGCAAGCCCTCAGCGACTTTCTTCCCTTAGGGACTATTGTAGTTCAGACGGACAACATGTCTGTAGTCTGGTATATCAACAAGCAGGGCGGGACCAGGTCCTACCCACTGTGTCGAGAAGCTCTCAGACTTTGGCAATGGGCGATCTCCTCTCATCGGTTTCTGATAGCAATGCATATCCCCGGGAGATCCAACCTCTTAGCGGACAGACTGAGCAGAGCTATTCTCATGCCACACGAGTGGTCTCTCAAGCAATCGGTAGTGGACGAGATTTTTCAGAAGTGAGGATTCCCTTCCTGCATCCTTTTTGCTACACCCCAAAACAGCAAATGCCCGGACTTCTTCACCCTCTTTCCTCTACCAGGCCATTCCCCGAGAGACTCTCTAACCCAGGATTGGCCCCGGGGACTTTTGTATGCTTTTCCTCCATTTCCACTGAATACCACAAGTTATTCAGAAAGCTACCGTATTGAGAGCCAAGTTGATCCTCATTGCCCCTTACTGGCCTCGACAAATTTGGTTTCCGTCCCTGCATCGTCATCTCCTGGCCCAGCCTTGGCATCTGGACCCAGTTCCAGATCTTCTGACCCACCAGTCGGGTCAACCGCACCGGGCCATTCATTCTCTCAACCTCACTGCTTGGTTGCTCCACTTCCTTCCTTAGCCAGGCTTCCTATGATCTCTAACCCCGTTAGGAACATCATAGTAGCTTCTCTAAAGTCCTCCACCAGAAAGATGTATGCTAGTAAGTGGAAACGTTTTTCTTTCTGGGCAAAGTCTAAACACTTAGATCCCTTTACTGCTCCACTGCATTCAGTTTTGGACTTCTTAGCAGAGATTTTTCAATCGGGGTCTTCCTCTTCTACAGTTAAAGTCCAATTGGCTGCAATCTCTAATTTTCATGTTGGTTTAGCGGATCAAAGCATAATGTCCCACAAGCTTTGCAAAGCTTTTCTGAGAGGCATATTTCTCCTGAAGCCTCCAGTCAGAGATCCTCCTCCACAATGGGATTTAAATTTAATGCTGGCATCCTTGATTCTACCCCTCTTCGAACCGGCTGCTGCATGCCCCTTAAAGTTTCTTTCCTGGAAAACAGTTTGCTTGGTTGCTATTACTTCAGCTAGAAGGGTTTCTGAACTCCATGCCCTCTGTGTCCGCTCCCCTTACTTGATTTTTCACAAAGATAGGGTATCTTTAAGAACTAATCCATCTTTTTTGCCCAAAGTTGCTTCCCAAACGAATCTTAACCAATCTATTGATTTGCCAGTTTTTTTCCCTAATTATTCAAAGCTGAACAAAAACGTCATTGCTTAGATGTCCATCGTCAGCTCAGATATTATTTGGACAGAAATAAACAATTCAGAAAATCTGATCAACTATTCCTTTCTTATGCAGAGAACAGAAAGGGTCTCCCAGTCTCTAAAGTGACCTTATCCAGATGGCTTTCTTCTATCATTACTTATGTTTATCATCTTAGAGGCAAGCAACTATCCTCAAAACCAAAAGCACATTCTACCAGAAGCCTGTCCACATCCACAGCCTTTCAGGATAGGCTACCTATTGACACCATTTGTGCAGCGGCCACTTGGGCCACTCCTCACACCTTTGTCTCTCATTACAAATTGGATTTGGCCTCCAGGGACAGGGCTAGGTTTGGTTCCACAGTTCTCAAGAGTCTGTTCCATTGAGCCACCCAGGATAGAGGTGCTAGGGACGCGGTCCCATCCAGCAAGAATGAAGGCGAGTTTGACAACTTAACATTTAGAAGTTATGTACATACCATAACGTTCCATGTTAGTTGTCTTCTCTCGCCTTCTTTCTTGCGTCCCTCCCTCCTTCCCCCTGGCCTGGACTGATCTTGAGGTTGTACCTTCTTTTTGTTGGGGGTGTTGTCACTCTTTCCAAGGGTTCCCAGTAGAAAGAGTCATTATTATTAGTGGCTATTGGCCTAGTTGCACCTACATTTAGTAATCTTCTTCCTGCGGAAGAAGTGTTTTTGGCAGGGTTTTCTTATAGCTACCAAACGAGATCTGAGGTAGTCACGCCTTGCATCATGGGATATAGGGTTGCCTCGAGCTGGTAAAATGAGTTCTCGAGCTTAGCAAGTGCCGAGTCGGAGCCGAGGATCGGCTCCGAACCCATCCAGCAAGAAAGAAGGCGAGAGAAGACAACTAACATGGAACGTTATGGCATGTACATAACTTCTAATTCCTGACTACTGTGGTGATGTGATTATCAAAGAAGAGACTACTGTCCACCTGGATCCCAAGGTCTCTTATCACACATTCGGCATTAAGTAGACTGCTGTTTATATGGTAGCTCATGGGTAAAGAGTTTTTTACCAAAGGGAAGACATTGCACTTTTTGGTATTGGGCTTGAAGCCATGCCTCTGACACCAGGTATCTGTCTCAGTGAAGCCCTTCTTTAGGATGTTCACATCATTTGGCGACTCGACAATGACTTCAAGTTTGCAGTCATCTGCGAACTTTGTTAGCCAGAGGCCTTCTGTATTAGCCTGTACTTCAGAGAAGTAGATACCAAACAGGAGAGATCCCAGGACTGAACCCTGTGGTACTCCACTTGTCACTGGTTTGAAGTCAGATTTGGAGTCTGCAACTTTTACAGTGTGGGTTCTGTCTCTGAGCCAGTTGGCAACCCATCTTGTGACGTAGGGATTTATATTTAGTTTAGTGAGTTTAGCTATAATTGCAGAATGGGGAATAGTGTTGAAAGCCTTGGGAAGGTCAAGATTGGCTGTGTGAACCACCTTACCCTCGTCTACAGCTTTGGTGACTGCCTCAAAGAAGTTGATCAGGTTCAGAAGACATAATCCGGGTTTCACAAACCCGAACTGGGTGGGGTCCAGAGTTTGGAGGTTACCATTGTCTTTGTTTATGAGTTCCATGATGGTACATTCCATGGCCTTGCAGACCAGGCTCGTCAGGCTAATAGGGCGATAGTTCCCAGGATCAGGGGTGGCTCCCCCTTTGTGGAGTGGGATAACTTGCTGTGCGCCATTCAGTGGGCACAAATCCTGACTTGAGACTATGATTGAACATGGTGCTTAGGTGGGGAGCCAGTTCGTTCTGAAGTTTGTGTAAAACGCAGCCTGGTCCATGAATGCTGTGTTTTTGGTTTTAGAGAGGACAGCTTTTACCTACATAGATGTGATTACAGGGACTCTGCATTCTTTTTGTATAGATATGGGCTCTTTATGGGGGTGAGAGGGGGGTAAAGTTAGCACTGAACCTGTTTGCCAGGATGTTGGCAATATCAGTTGTTTCTGTAATTTTCGTGCTGTTGTGCTGTAACTCGGAGCAGATCTGGGTGTTGCCATTGAAATTGTTGACATAGGTATAGAATGCTTTGTGGTTGCCCTTAGAATCGGTGGCGATTTGTTTTTCATAGCTAGCTTTGGAGGATCTTATAAGGGATCTCAGCTTCTTACTGAGGCTGACCAGGGAGCTCCTCCACTCATGGGATTTTACTCTCTTTTGCAACAGTTTCTTCCTTCTATTGTAGAATTTGTTTATGGCTGGGGACCAATAGCATCTTGGCTCTGTTTGGGATAGCACGATCCATGGACTCGTGTAAGTGCTTATAGAGTGCATTTGTGTAGGATTCAGCAGTCATAACTGTATTGTCCATCTGCATAGGTGTCATGAAGTTCGCCACTTCTGTCTTAAGAAGCATGAAGTTGGCTTTGGAGAAATTTTTTACCTTAATGGTGGTAGGGGCAGGATGTGGATATCTAGGGTGATTGGCTTATGGTTGGATCTGACCAGCGAGGAGTTGACTTCAGTTGTGGAACACCGGTCACTCATGTTGCTAATGACTAGGTCTTGGATATTGTTGCCCCTGGTGGGGGTGTGGATAAGTTGATCCAGGGCATTGGAATTTATGAATTCCAGAAAGCGTTGAGTGAAGGAGTTGGTACAGGAGTAGTTTTCCCAGTTAATGGTGGGGTAGTTGAAATCGCCCATTATTAGGGTATTTGGTTGAACACTAATATTTTCCAGTATATCAAGAAAAGAGGAGTGGGAATCCTGGGGCATGGTGGGGGATCTGTAGCAAGCGTTAGTTGCACTTAGATAACCTCGGATGCATTATGCTGCGCAACTAGCCTGGAGGCATGGATACCCTTTGTGAATATAGACACACCCCCTCCTTTGGTGTTCTGGTCCAGGTTAGATGGCCGAAAAGTCTTGTATGAGTTATAACCTGGTAATGCAGGGGTGCTCTCTAGTGCCTTTAACCAGGTCTCAGTCACTGTACAGATATCGATGTTCTCCATTTTAAGGAGTGCCTCGAGTGAGTGCATTTTGAGATTTAGACTTCCAACATTGAGTAGCATTACCCTAAGTTTTTGCTTGCCTTTTCCTGTTATGGTGGTGAATTTTCCATTTGAACCTTGCCTAAAAAAGGCACTATAGGGGCGACAAGGCCCTTAGCCAGTATCCGGAATCCCAGGGGCGAATTGAATTTGAAGTTATGAGTTTCTAAGCAGTCAATTGTATATGCAATTGGATACCTTGAAATATTAAGTCTTTAATGTGTGAAGTTTTGTAAAAAGGAAATGATGTTAAGTAGGGAATTTAAGGGTGTAATTCCATTTACGCAAGCATGTTTTAATAACCATATAAAACTATTAGGGGCTATTTGCGTATGGCTGGTTGTGATATATGTATTATTTACAAATAATATTTCTTGATGTATTTGTTTCCATTTTGAATTCTAAGATGATGATGACTTTATCCACACCACTATAACTTTTATAATTAATGAAGTACCATGCAGTTGAATATTAGGGAATCCTTTTCCACTATTATCCCAACCTTTTCTGTGCCAATCAAAAAAAACTTGGTTTATTAGGATGCCAAACAAATTAAGTAAAATATTATTTATCTTCATCATTTTTTTTCGTGGAGATAGTACTAAAGATTGGAAGACAAACAGTATTTTAGGGAGAATTACCACAGTATTTTAGGGAGAATTACCATCTTAACAAGCATTAATCATTCTTCCATGGTAAAGAAGAATTTGCTGCAATTTATGACTAAACTATACATTTTATGAACAACCTGTTGCAAGTTTGTATGATTTCTTTACTATTGGGCATAATGGTTATACCAAGGTATTTAATTTGATTGCTATTCCATTTGAAGTTAGAATGTTTTTTTTTATGAGTTTTTAAAATTGTTAACTGATAACGTACAGTTGTACCTCCATTTCCGTGAGGGTTAGGTGCGGCGACCCCCTGCAAAGTTCATAGAATCACAAATAATAATTAGACGCCATAAGTCCGTACAGTATCAGCCAAAACATGTATCAGCAGCAGTCTCCTGGAAGTGCAGCCAAACACATACTGCATCAGCTAGCAGTAGTCTCGCATCTCCCACAAGTGCACAGGAGATTTGCTGTGTATTTTGTGTGAACTGATTAAAAACAATACCGGAGCCATACCAGTAAACTGAATAATCAAAAAAATCTTTCTCCAATATCGAACTGCAGAATGCAAATACAGAACCTTAAAAAAACAATAAAATGACATGACCGTCCAGAAAGTAATACATATTTAATATTTTGAGTATCTAATCTCGAGTTTAATAGCAAATCACACATTTTGTCCACTGCCACACATTTAGGAGAAGAAACATTAAGACCAATACTCAAGCTTACCTTTCTTGAAACCCTAGGAATCATTAAATACCTTGGTTGCCTACCTTATCTGAAAGAACGTAACAATTCTACATTACCATGATAGTGTTATAATCATATCCTACCATTTAAATTCAACTACATTCCTCAAATGGCTTCAGTTCTTTCCTCAAAATATTTGTCCGTCATAATATGTGTGGCTCTGTTGCGAAAAAATTTTTTTTCAAACTTTAATACAAAGTCAGTCAGTGTGCCATATGAATAAACAAAGCCGATTTTTGAAAAGTGTCCTAAAATTTGGGCTTTTGCACCTTATTTTTAAATCTTCTTTCTGTTTTATCAGGTACTTTGTCGATGTGTATGAGCACCTAGAAACAGGGTAATAACCCAAAATAATTATAACAATAACTTCGTTCCATAATGTAAAGGCTACATATCTGCAGACATCTTGCTTGCTTGAGGATGCAAGTAGCTACTGTATGTCTTAGCAAAACTGGTATTTAAGTGATAGTTCTTGCAGCCCAGAACAGCAAATATCATGACACAAGTGTGCGTGCATGGCTACAGTTGGAGGGTTGGCTTATATGGTGAAGCTTATTATAGCAAAACAGTGACACAGAGGTCCCAAAAATATTTTTAATACACAAAATGCAAAGAATCAGTTGATGAATTATTTGGGTACAGGCCACACATACCATTTTCTAATGCCAAAGATCATGGGCAGACCTTTAAAGCAATTAAGTAGTGAAACAATCCAAAGGTTACTTTATCGACCAGAAATTAAATTTAAATTATTTGTTTCAGTTGCTAAAATTAGCCAACTGCCTGACATACAGTTAAGATATAACACAACCATATTTCAGATTCTAATGCACCCAAACCCCCACTTGCACTGAAGATAAATGAGAGTGGACAGATACTCCTGGAAATTACTGTTAGGCAATATGCTCCGACCACACAAAAATGTCTTCATGTTATGAAGAATGGATGCCTGGAAGCAGTCCTGCATTAGATACAGCAACACAGTATAGTACTTTCAAAAACTTTAATACAAGGCAAAAAAAACAAATTAAAATTGAGCAATTTTGTCCGAGACAATCAAGGACTTCATCAGATAAAGTCCTTGATTATCTTGGATGAAAGTGCTCAATTTTAATTTGTTTTTAGCCTTGTATTAAAGTTTTTGAAAGTATTATTTTCTGGATGCTCATGTCTGTTTTTTTACTGTTTTTCTAAGGTTCTGTGTTTGCATTTTGAAGTCTAATATCAGAGCTAGTTTTCAGTAGACAAGTAGGAGATCACATGGGTGATGAACTTTTGTTGGAGATTTGTACTGAAAATCGGAACCATCCAGTACAGTGTCTTGAAAAGTGGAGGACATGGCTTTTACCTCTAGCTGTGTGTGTGTGTGTGTGTGTGTGTGTGTGTGTGTGTGTGTGTGTGTGTGTGTGTGTGTGTGTGTGTGTGTGTGTATGCCTGAATGTCCACTGGCAGTTGGTGAATATTAGTGAAAGCGTAGGTGCATCAGTACTTGCTTTATTATGATTAAATCTTAAGTTCAAGATTTCTTCAGACTAACTCGTAGAACTAATTATATGATGTCCTATTCCCATGTTGCAGTATTCCTACTGTGGGATTTCCAGGCCCCAGGCAACCCGACGTTGGCTCCCATACAAAAGCTTAAGCCTGGCTGCTGTAGGTGCATGGGAAGTCACACGTAGGGCCATAAACCATGGAGTATAAATGTGACATCAGCGCGCACAGACCTCAGAACTTTTCAGCTGTAGACGAGGATAACTTCAACGCTTTGCTCCTACGTCCAAAGACTTCTAAAAGATAAGTACCCAGTTGGGGTTTGCCTTTTTCATAATTACTAAAGCTTTAGCTTGGTTGCTGTAGTTTTCATTGGCAGATGTTGGAGAAAAAGAGTAAATGTAGTTGCGGGCACCAAATTCCTCACAAAGATTCCCATGACCGCTGTGTCTTTTGCTTACGTAAAGAGCACAGCCACAAGGCCTGCTCTATTTACCAATCCTTCTTACCCAAGACCTTACACAGCCATCTGGCCACATTAAATCTGATTTTGGAAAACCAAAGGCTTAAATGCCTCATGCTTAGGATGGATCCCGATTTGGCTGCCCAAGCCAAACAACCTTAAAAGAAGGGTTTTCAGGACTTCTTCAGACGCCGGTCCACCTTCGGATGTTCCCCCGACTACCGTTCTAGGGGCCGAGGGACACCCGATTACTCCGGTTCCAACGGCTACTCTGGAAGAGTCCATGTCAGTAGCCACGGAAAGCACATCAGCGGAGTTGATTCACACATCGGTCATACCTGATGTTGCGGGGGAACCATCATTTGACCGGCCAACCGAGACTTCTACCCCAGTGCAGGCCTCTGTTTCCCTACCTACCCGGATGCACTCTCGTACTAAAAGGAAACAGAAAACAAAATACTTGAGCCCGACACCTCAAGTAGCACCAGACTGGGAATCCTTCGCCTCTTCTTTGATGCAGGCTTTTTATGGCCCTTAGGCCTACAGGCCCTACTCCCACTAGCATCCCTGTGCTGAGTCCTAGGCCGGCCTCTGCCTTCTCCCTGCCTTTAACATCTACTCAGCAAGCAGTTACTCATGAAGACCCAGACCAGTCTTAACTCCTCCTCTGAGGAATCTGTCTCCTATATCTCTCAGATTGCCTCTCCCATAGATTATTACTCACCAGAAGGGGACTCCCCACCTGTGGACTTGTGATTTGGGGAGACTATTTCAAAAATGAAAGAGTATTGCAAGTGGAATACTTCTTTAGTCTCTGAAACCTAGAAGAGATACTGTGAGCTTCTACAGCTTGACTCCCCCTCACCTTCAGCCATCCTTCCAGTACTCCCAGCTTTCTTGGATGCCTTCACTTCTGTTTCCAAGAACCCAGACTCTCAACCTTCTTCCCCTAAAAGGCAGGATAGGTTTTACAAAGTCCCTGATGACTACAAGTTCCTAATAAAACCATCCTTGGCCGACCCAGCAGTTATTGTAGTATCCCCCATACAGGCAGTCTAGGCAATTGCCTTCTGCTTCCCTACTGCCATCCAATAAAGACAGCAAACCATGGACAGAATGGGTAAAAAAGGTATACACCTCCTCTACTCTAGCTTGTAGGGGTATAATCTACCAAACTCACATGGTGAAGTTTGCCCTACACCTGGTTTCTCAGGCCACCACATTGTTGGCTACCACCCCTGACTGTCCAGCCAAATCTGATATTTTCTCAAAATTGTCCCTTACCACCCAAGTAGCCAGACACACTATCCGCTACAGCTGTGATGCAGCAGACGCAGCTGCCAGATCTGCTGCCACTGCATCAGCCTTACGTAGATACTCCTGGCTCAGATTACAACCTCAGCCACATGATTTTAAAGCCAAGATCATGGATGCTCCTCTGGATAACAACCTTCTATTTGGCAAAAATGCTGCAGAACTTTTTAAAAACTTGCAAGAAAAATGCAAGAAACTGCAGGACATTAAGCACTTGCTAGTGTCTCCATTGCCCAGATACTACAGGAACTACCCAGCCAAAACAACCTTTGTCAGAGGGGCCCCTTCCACCTGTCGCCCTTCTACTGCCAGACCATGTAGGGGTCCTCGGAGACAACCTTATCCTAGACCACTACCCCCCAAACAGCCCTTTCCAGATAGAGGGGGACCCTCCTCCACATGACTGCCTTGCCCAAGTGCCCTTGTCCACCCGCCTTACCCAATGCCTTCCCTTCTGTAAAACCATCACTACAGATCTGTGGGGTTCTTTCATTCATCCAAAAAGGATACTTTCTTTCTTGGAAAGAAAAACCTACACCATTAAGGATTCCTTTCTCTCCCAAAAATCACCTACCTCTACTTCCTCCCATCCTGCAGGAACTAGTCTCCCAAGGATCCATAAAACCAGCCCCCTCAGGACAGGAGGGACAAGGCTTCCACTCCCGCCTTTTTTTAGTCCCAAAAAAGGATGGCCCTTGGAGACCTATCCTGGACCTCTCTTAACTAAACCTGTTCCTACAGGTCTCCTCCTTCAAGATGCTCTCCCTTCAAACTCTTTTACTCCTCATCCCATCTCAAGCCTTCATGGTCATTCTAGACCTAAAGGATGCATACCTGCGCATACCAGTCAGACACTCCCACAGGAGGTTCCTACGCTTCTCTGGGTCACTTCTCATTTTCAATTTACTGCATTGCCTTTTGGTTGTCTACGGCACCCAGAGTTTTTACCAAGTGCTTAGCCCCAGCCATTGCCCATTGCAGAACCCAGGGAATACAAATCTACCCTTACTTGAATGATATTCTCATTTTGGCCGAATCAGAGTCCACCTTTCTGCCAGTTCTCCAATTCACCATGACCCTACTAAACAACCTGGGTTTCACCCTGAACCTCCAAAAATTCTCTCTCCTCCCACGACAGACAAGGTTTTAATTGGGTGCAGAATCAGAACAGATTTAATGAAATCCTTCTAACCACCAGACAAGATACAATCTCTAGCCTCCCATTTTCTAAATCTGTTGACAGAATATCACCTAACTGGAAGACAGTTTCTACAAACTATAGATGTCCTTCATGGATGCATCTGCAGTCATAACAAATGGGTAGTCCTGTCGTCAGGCAGCCCTTCAGTCGGCCGGATTCCAAAGTCTGGGTCTGGCTTCGGCCGATGTCGCACTTCACCCGACGTCATCTCTGTTGGTCTTCGGGTATAAAAGCATCAGCCGACGCCATTTTCTTCAGTCTTTCTTGCCGTGCGCCAAGCAGAAGCTGTTCGCAAGTGCCGGTCGGTCAGATCCAGAGATTCCTACTACCGAATACTACTTCGAAGACTTCTAAAAAGCTAAGTACCCCGTTGGGGACCTTTTCTTGCCTCAGCCGATGTCAGAAAAAGTAAACAATTGTTTAACCTGTGGGAAACAAATACCTCATAAGGATTTCCACTCTTACTGCCTACCTTGTTTAGGCCCAGACCACGACGTTGCTGCCTGCCTAGCTTGTTCATCCTTCAACCGACGAACGCTTAGACGTCGGTCGGAGTTCGCTGAACAGTTTTTCGGCTCAGATTTTGCGTACATTATGCCGTCGGAACATCCGACTACCCAAACATTTAAAAAACGCAAAGAAAAGGACCGACACTCGCGGTCCGCGGTTTCGGCTGAAACCACGGATAAGCAAACCGGGAGTGTCTCGGTTTCGGCCGAAACCGAGAAAACCAGTCAATCCTCAGCCGAAACCCTGATTTCTACCGAGGCTCCTGCTACTTTAGCTGAATCGACCTCTGAAACTTTAGCTACTACTGGGGCCTCTACTGATTTATCTGACACCATCCCTTTGGATGTTTCCACCCCAGCACGTGGTGCTGCTAGGCCTCCTGCAACCATGTCTATCAAGGCCTTTGCCAGGGCCAAAGCAGCCAAAACTGCTAAAACAGTTCCTGCTAAGACCCCCTCACACAGACACCCTTCTAGTTCTCAAATGCTTACTCTGGCAGAGGATTTGATTTCCTTAATCAGGGGATCCCAATCACACCCAGACAGGGCCTCTCAACCCCAGAAAGAGACCTAGAACAGAGCCTCCCCAGCAGGAGTACTCTGATGACTCTTCGGAAGTCTCAGACACTACAGACCATCCTGAGGCTCCTTTGTCCAGTTATGAAGACTCCGATGCTGATGAATCCATTCCATCGGCCTCACCTCCAGAAGAATTCTCTTTTGGGGAAACCTTACATGCCATGAGAGAGCAATTCCAATGGCAAGAACAGGATTTCTCAGACTCAAGAAAAAGGCTTAGAACTTTTCTGCACCTACCACAACATAGACCCTTAGCTATACCTCCAGTCTTGCCTGTTGTGGATGATGCATTTAATGATGTTTGCACTGCTCCTGATTCTTTACCACCAGCCCCTGCCAAACCTGACAGATTTTACAGGGTACCCAACACTCATCACCACCTTTTCAGGGCCCCACTTGCAGATCCTGAGACTATAGCCCAGGGGCCTAAGGCAGTAGCTTCTACCTCTACAAAAAACCCACTCCCTTCTGAAAGGGAAGCCAGGTCTTTAGACAGATGGGGCAAAAAAGTCTACACCTCTGCCACTCTCTCAGCTAGAGCTTTAAACTGTCAGTTTCACATGATACAATACCAAGAGTTTATGCTTGATCAGTTGTCTAAGAAAGTTTCTTCTGAAGAACCCTTAGATAAGAAATATATTTTAGAAATGGTGAATAACATACAACAGGTTAGTAACCATTCTTTAAAATGTGGCTATGATGCACTGGAGGCTTCATTTAGATCAGCCATGACTGGCACAGTGATAAGAAGACATGCATGGCTGAAAGAGCAGGTCCTTCCGGATCAGGTAAAAGCAAAGCTGTTGGATGCTCCTATGGATAAGGACTGTCTATTTGGTACCTCTGCTCAACAAGTAATGAAGAAAATGGAAGAGAAGGCAAAATCTGTACAAACAGTTAAGGATTTCTTACAGGTTCAGCCCCCTCGGTTTAGCAGAAATTGGCCTACCAAAAATTGGTCCTTTCCAGACTCATCAAAGAACCAAAGAGGCAGGTATAGACGCTCTCGAGGCAGAAACCAACCCAGAGGAAGTGCCTACAGAGGAAGACAGTGGCAAGGTAATAACCAGCGAGGCTCTGCCACAACCACTGCCACTGCAACAGGACATTCACAGTGACTTGTCCCTGACACCGCCTACCAGAGAGCAATTAGCAGCTCCTTTAGGCGGAAAATTAGCCTTATTTTCACAAAACTGGCGCTATATCACAAAAGACAAGTGGATTTTAAGAACCATAGACCAAGGCTACAGGTTCCACTTCCACACCTTACCAGTAAAAAGAGGAATGCCAAACTTACCTCCAACTCAAAGAACAGAAGCTCAAAACCAGGTAATTCAGCTAACCAACATGAGAGCTGTGGAGAGGGTGCCAGTAAATCAACAGGGCAAAGGATTTTACTCCAGACTCTTTCTAGTCCCAAGAAAAGAAAAAACTTGGAGACCCATTCTAGATCTGTCCATCTTAAACACATACATCATCGTTCCAAAATTCAAAATGCTGACCTTACAGCAACTTCTTCCCATGCTGGGCAAGGAGTGTTGGCTGGTAACTCTAGATCTCAAGGAGGCATACCTGCACGTCCCCATACGACCAATTTGCAGAAGATACCTCAGATTCCTTGCAGGATCAGAGCATTATCAATTCTCAGCATTGCCTTTTGGCTTATCTACTGCGCCCAGAGTATTCACAAAATGCCTGGCATCAGTAATCGCTCATTGCAGGCTACAGGGAATCCAAATCTATCCATACCTGGACGACTGCCTGCTACAAGCGGACAACCGAGACAAGCTGACAACAGATTTACAAAGGGTCATTTGCTTGCTACAAGCCCTGGGATACACAGTCAACTTAAAAAAGTCAAGGCTGATTCCATCCCAGACAAGAACCTTCTTGGGTGCAGAATTGAACACAGTAAAACAAATGGCATTCCTGACTGCAGAAAAACAAAAACAACTACCCCTTTACTTCTTGGCATTAACAAAACAGAGCAAACTAACAGCAAGAAAGGTGCTGCAGGCCTTGGGATACATGGCATCATGCATAATCTTGATTCCTCATGCCAGACTGCATATGAGAAAGCTACAGTGGTACCTAAAAAACTTATGGTCTCAACACAGGCACAGCTTAGAAACCGAAATCCCACTAATCCCATGCCTGAAACAAGAATTCCTATGGTGGGCCCAAGCATGCCAGGCAAACCTAGGCTTGCCCTTCCACAAAGGTCAAGCGAACCAGACCATCACAACGGATGCCTCAGACCAAGGCTGGGGGGCACACATGTTGGACAAATGCATTCAAGGGTTGTGGACCCCAGACCAGCTGCACCTACACATAAACCAAAAAGAAATGCTGGCAGTGCAACTAGCAATCCAGAAATTCAAACCTTTCCTCAAGGAAGGCCATTTATTGATAAGGACAGACAACACCACAGTCATGTGGTACATCAACAAGCAAGGGGGCACGCATTCTTACCCCCTATGCAGAATGACACTGGACCTTTGGAACATGGCTCTGAGCTACAACATCCAGTTACAGGCAACCTTCGTGCCAGGAAAAGAAAATACCCTAGCAGATATGTTAAGCAGAACCACCTCGGATGCTCACGAATGGATGCTGCACCCGGACATCTTCAAGACCATCACAAAAAAATGGGGAATGCCACAAATAGACCTGTTCGCTTCCCCACTCAACCACCAGCTCAGGAAATTCTGCACAAGGACGTTTCACCCGCTTGCATGGAAGGTGGACTCCCTTTCCTTCAGCTGGAAAGGTCTGACAGCATATGCATACCCACCTCTTCCTTTGATGCACAAAGTACTACTGAAAATCAAAGAGGAACAACCAAGGATAATTCTAATAGCTCCGAATTGGCCAAGGCAACACTGGTATCCCCTGCTGAGGAGCATGTCCCAGGGGATAATGTGGTCAATCCCCCTGATGCCTTTGATGTTAACTCAGAACAACTACAACATCCTGCATCCAAACCTAAAGACCTTACAGCTTACTGCCTGGTACATAACTTAAGAACAACTAACCCAGTCCTATCTCAAAGGGTTAAAGACATTATACTGGAAGCCCGCAGACCTTCAACAAGAAGGAACTATGCAGGAAAATGGAAAAGGTTTGCCACTTGGAGTGCGGAAAGAGGAAAAGAGGTGTCAAACTTAGACATTGCTAACATCCTGGAGTACTTGGCAGAGCTTCTACACACAGGACTGTCCTATTCCTCCATCAAGATACATGCTTCAGCTATTTCTGCAGAATACAGTTCTGATCCACTTGTCTTCTCGCACCCTCTACTTAGGCAATTCCTCAGAGGAATCAAGAATGTAAAACCTCCTAGGAAACCATCACTACCAACATGGGACTTGAATTTTGTACTTGAAAAATTGACACTCCCTCCATTTGAACCAGCGGGAACAGCGGATCTGCAACACCTATCATGGAAAACTGCTTTCCTTCTGGCAATTACTTCAGCAAGAAGGGTTTCAGAACTCCAGGCCTTAATGGCAGTACAACCCTTCCTGATCTTCCATCAAGATAGAGTCTCCATGAGGACTAATCCTACATTTATGCCAAAGGTGGTATCCAGAGTGTCCTTAAACCAGACAATCCACCTGCCTACCTTCTTTCCCAACCCTCAGAACAGGGGAAAGGCTACTGCATACTTTGGATGTACATAGACAGTTACGCTACTACCTGGACAGAACCAAAGGTAACAGAAAAACTGACCAGCTGTTAGTGGCCTATGCACCAGGAAAGGAAGGAAAAGCAATTTCCAAACAGACAATCTCCAAATGGATAGGAAATTGCATCAGATTCTGTTACTCCTTCCATGGAAAACCAATGCCACAGAACATAAGGCCTCATTCAACAAGAGCTACAGCCACTACCACAGCTTTCTTACGAGGAGTGGCAACCAAGGACATTATTGAGGCGGCTACTTGGACCTCCGTGCATACATTTGCCAAGCATTACAATCTACCTCTATATTCTAGATCCCGAGCAGGGTTTGCCACTGCTGTACTGCAAGGGATCCTAACTACACCATAATTTTTTCACTTCCTCCACCCCTAGTTTAGCTATGGTATTCTACCCATTTGTTATGACTGCAGATGCATCCATGAAGGACATAGTACAGTTTTGTACCTACCATAAATGTAGATGTCCGAACTGGATAGCATCTGCAGTCAGGATTACCCACCCTCCTTCCCCTCTGTGGTACTCCTAGGGTATTTACACTCCTAATAGCTAGCTGGGGCGGAGTCTCTTATGGTGTATTTGTTTGTACATATGTATATATATGCCTACATTTTGTATTTGCCTTCTACCTTATCTGCATACATTGGCATTTATCCAAATTTAGCCTTCCAAAAGGGCAACTGGCACCTGGGGCAAGAAACACTGAAGAAAATGGCGTCGGCCGATGCTTTTATACCCGAAGACCAACAGAGATGACGTCGGGTGAAGTGCGACATCGGCCGAAGCCAGACCCAGACTTTGGAATCCGGCCGACTGAAGGGCTGCCTGACGACAGGACTACCCATTTGTTATGACTGCAGATGCTATCCAGTTCGGACATCTACATTTATGGTAGGTACAAAACTGTACTGTCTCATGGCTGCCATTATCCCCATGCTCCCACTAGCAAAGATGCACATGAGGAAATTCCAGTGGTACTTAAAGAATGTTTGGTCACAGAGCCAACAACCTCTAGACAAACTCATTTCCCTTCTGACCAGTCTAAAATTAGAGCTGAAGTCAAGGATTCAGCAGGTTTCCAACAACCAGGGAATTCCTCTGGAGCTCCCTCCCACTTCCCAGTCTATGCACACCGATGCATCAGACCTAGGATGGGGAGCAACCTTGCAGGGCTACAGGGTACTACAGTGCTGGTCCCCTACCCTGCAAAAACCGCACATCAGTGTCAGGGAAATGACTACTATCCTACTAGCTCTAAAAGTCTTCCCATGCTGCAACCAGGGATACTCCACATTGTGACAGACAACACTATTGTCATGTCGTACCTAAACAAACAAGGAGGGACAAAGGCATACCAGTTATGTTGGATAATCTGGGAAGTAGCAGCAAAACACAGCCTCTTCATGAAAGCTTCATACATCCCCTCTCAGGAAAACAAGCAAGCGGACTTGCTCAGCAGAGCCACCTCTCTGCACCACGAATGGATGTTGCACAGGGATACCTTCCTACACATAATCCACCAGTGGGACACACCACGAGTGGATCTGTTTGCCCCCCCCCCCCCAGAACAGACAACTGAACAGATTTTGCAGCAGGACTCGCTCACCACTAATTTGGAGAGTGGATGCCTTCAGTTTTTCATGGCAGGGAATGCACCTATATGCCTTCTCCTCCCTTCCCTCTAATTCAAAGAGTCTTTCTGAAAATCAAGAAGGAACAACCAAGTATCTTGCTGGTGACTCCCTATTGGCCAAGGCAACACAGGTTCCCCCTTCTGTTTTCACTAGCCAAGGGCAATCACCACAAGTTACCCCACAAGGTGGACCTACTAACTCAGCATCAGGGATCCCTCCTGCAACCACAACTGTCTTTACTGCAACTAACTCTGTGGGTGATCAACTTTTTATCCCTACTACTCAGAAGATGTGCTTTAATTCCTGAGGGAGGCCAGGAAACCAACTACTAGAAGAAACTACTTGCCTAAATGGCAGAGATTTTCAAAATGGTGTTCTCTGAGAAACAAGGACCCATTTCTGGCAGATCCTCCCGCGGTCCTGAACTATACCTGCGGACTCATTAAGGAGGGACTAGCTTACTCTTCTGTCAAAGTCATTCTTTTAGCAATTTCTGCATGCTTGCCTTTATAGCCGCCTCGTCTTTCCAGACTGGATGTAAAACTTTTCCTGAAGAGGGATCTTGCACATCAGACCACCAAGAAAGCCCATCCCTCCTCCCTGGTACCTCAACTTTATGCTGGAAAAGCTTACCCTACCCCCTTTTTGAGCCCACCAGTACAGCATCTCTTCAAATGCGAACATGGAAAACCATCCTATTGGTGGCCATTGCCTCTGCTAGAAGAATGTCAGAATTACAGGCCCTGATGGCTTGCCCTCCTTACCCCACCTTCCACAATGACAGGGTCAACCTATGCACTAACCCCTCCTTTATGGCCAAAGTAGTTAACAAATTATCCTTAAACCAGTCTATTCACCTACCCACCTTTTTCCCCTTCCCTACTAATTCCGCGGAAAGGATTCCCCTTTCCCTAGATGTACATTGGCAACTGAGATTCTACTTGGACAAAACCAAGTCTTTCAGAAAATCTGACCAAGTGTTCATTTCCTTCCATCCCAGGGCCTTGGGTAAGGCAGTCTCCAAACAAACTATATCTTCCCGGATCAGAAAATCCATCCTTTTTTGCTATTCTCATCATCACAAACCATTACCTCAAGGAGTGTGAGCCCATTGAACCAGAGGCATGGTTACCTCAAGGGCTTTCATGAAAGGACTAGACACATCTTCCATCCTGGAGGCAGCCCACCTGGTCCACAATCCATACCTTCACTAAGTACTACAAGCTGGACCGGGTCTGTAGAGTCAGGGCAGGATTTGCTAGGGCAGTCCTGCAAGGATTCCTAGAATCCTCCACCTCTGCCACCTCCCAACTTTCCTCCTAGCTGTGGTACTCTTCCACAGTATGAAAACTGCAACATGGAAACAGAATGACATAGAATAGTTGTGTAAAATCTTACTGTAACCATAGATGTCCTTCTCTTCCATGTTGCAGTATTCCTTCCCTCCCTCCATCCCCATGATATCATCTATCTTCTATGGTGTATTCCCTCACTACAGGCCACTCTCTACAGCCCTGTGGGGACATTTGCTTTTGCTTCTCCTTGACCTTTTAGTCTCTTCTCTGGGCTTCAAGTTCTGAGGTCTGTGCATGCTGACATCACATTTACTCCATGGTTTATGGCCCTACATGTGACGTCCCATGCACCTATGGCAGCCAGGCTTTAGCTTTTGTGTAGGAGCCAGTGTTAGGTCGCCTGGGGGCTGAAAATCCCACAGTATGAATACTGCAACATGGATGAGAAGGACATCTATGGTTATGGTGAGATTTTACACAACTATTCTTTCTAATGAATTTTCTATATTTCCTATCATTAGTAAAATATAATCAACAAAAAGTTGAATCTTTTGTTAAAAGTTTTGTTTTATTTTGATAGCATTAATATTTTTATTGGATCAAATACTGTTAGCAAATGCAAAAAGTAAAGATGATAATGTGCAGCCTTGTTTGCTTTGTGCCTTTTTGTAATTTAAAGGAATTGGAAAGAAAACATGTTTTAACATAGGCACTAGAGTTAGTGTATAATTTAGAAATGAATGCAGTTACTCAGGTGAGAAATTATACACTTTGTGTTTCAAACAGGTGCAACCAATTAACTGAGTCAAAAGTCTTATCTGAATCAAACCTAATGATAGTTCAATTTTATATGTATAGTCTAGTAATGTATGCATTCTTATTATATTAGCTATCCTGCACTTGTCTAAAGTAAACCCAGTTTGATAATTGTTAATTAGTTTTGGTATAAGTAGAGTAATTCTGTTAGGTAAAGTGGACATGAGCATCTTGTAGTCCACATTTAAAAGTGAAATGTGTCTGTATAATGAACACTTTGTAGGATCCGTGTCCTGTTTTAAAATAGGTGATACAAGGGAATATTGCCATGATTGGGGAGTTCAGCAGTTGTTTTTATTTCTCTGTAGACCTTATCTAATATTTTAACCGCATCATCCGGTAGTATTTTATTTAGTTGTGGTACAAGATCATCTAAGTTTTACTGTTTTTTAACTTTTTTTATTTGATCTTTTATTTCTGTTAAAGTGAATGCTCTATCATTTTTATTTGTTCACTTATTTTATTACTTATATTTCCCTTAGAAAAGTTTCAACTGTGTCTTCATTATGTAGGTTATTTGTATTCTTATTTATATTTTCATAAAATGTTTTAAAGCCCTCAAGAATACCTTTAATATCTGTTCTTCTTTCTTAAGGGTTATAATTTCTTTGGTATGATTTTGTTTATTAATTTTCTTTGATTTAAGAGCAAGTGTATGCAAGTTTAAAGG
The DNA here is from genome assembly GCF_019279795.1 of Protopterus annectens. Taxonomy (NCBI): domain Eukaryota; kingdom Metazoa; phylum Chordata; order Ceratodontiformes; family Protopteridae; genus Protopterus; species Protopterus annectens. The sequence goes on along the minus strand of NC_056735.1, from coordinate 878,138,579 downwards.
GTTTACTGAATATGCCTGAAGTTTGTTTTTCCAGGTTTATTGAAACTGTATAATTTAGAATTTCAGCATAGTTTGTATTTAAATGTTTAAGTTCAGACTGACTGATAATGTCATTTGGTTTTAGATTTAACTTTAGTGCGTCTATTTTGGCCTGTAGTGTATTCAATTATTTGTCTCACTCTCTTATTTTACTAATATACCAGCTGGTAACTATTCCATTTAAGTAAGTTAAGCCTTTAGAGAATCCCACAGGACAATGTCAGATGATTCACCATTCATCTTTATTTCCTGGGAAACTTTTGATCTCTTTAACATACCAGTCCTTGAATCCTTTAATGTTAATAATCAATGCTGGTAATCTCCTGTGATGTATTACATTGCCAGTTTTTAAATTTAAATTAATATTAACTATTATAGCATTGTGTTCTGATAATGGACATGAAACATTGTTTGAGATAATAATTTTATCAGTATTTGTTTGTTTTCCATATCTATATGAATAATGGGTAAATCAGAGTGAGTTTTTTTTCCTTAGCTCATATATATCTTTTAAAGTCATTAGATTTTCAAAATTCATTAATTGTTTGGCTGAAGATGTGATCTCAGCTTTTTATCTGCAGTGGAATCTTTGTCTGATAAAATACAATTAAAATCACCAGCTATTATGACTTCACCTTTCATGTAATAGACTATAGTGTCTTAAGTGATTTTTTACATCTGTAGCTCAACCCCCTGCAATTCAGTAAGGGTTCACCAATGTATATAGTTTTCTATTACACTCAAATATAACAATGTTTAACATGCCATTTCAGTATAGGTTTCTTTTACTTTGTCCATTACTTGTGAGCTCTTCCATAAAATGAGGGTGCCTCTTCTTTTAGCTCGAAAGCCAGAACCTGCAAAAAACAAGTAATTCTTTAATGAAAGTTTATTTACTTCTTTATTAAGTAAATGTGTTTCCTGTAGAAATACAGTTTGAGCTTTATGTAATTGCAAGTATTTGAGCAGACTCCCCCCTCTTTACTGGATTATTCACTAAATTAATATTAATAGATATGAATTTAAAATGAGTCATTTTTATTTAAGAGATAAAAAAAACACAAGTATCAGGTATAATGAAATCACATTTATGTACAGAACTTATTACAATTTGAAATCTTCAGCTATAGACAAAACTTTTGAAACAAATAAAAAATTACGTAATGATATAACCCCTAAACATTTTACCATGGAGTAATGTATTCCTAGTTTGTTGAAAAAGACAAACTACCTCTCAAACTCTCCATTAGAATAAAAATGCTTAACTCGTGCTTCTGATTCACATTAATGTATCTCATATAAGAAAAGTTAAACAGGTTTTTACAATCTTTATTATAAGTTGAACAAACTGAATATATCTACAGTCATATTTTCCGTTACCTCGCGTTATCTCCTTGGTCTTCTGTTTTCATATTTATTAATTTGTAGGTCATATGAGTTTATATTTTTTCTGTTTTATGTACTATGTGTAAAGTTGTTCATATGATCACAACTTCATAAGTTAGTACCAGGCTAACTGTCCCTGTGGGCCATTCCAAGCCCAGCCAATTACCTTATGTGAGAACCAAATTTTGTGCCTGTAAGGTGAACACCTTAACCACTATGCCAACCTCCCACTTAGTAGACATATTTATATTCTTTAACTATATACATATTTACTTAATCTGATCTCTTTCTATTTCTTTTTGTATTGTGTTTTGTATTATTATTCCTAGGTTTTATATTTTAGCTATAATTCTAGTTTAGAGTATCATAAAATAGAACATTTATATTTACCCTTCTATATCTGCTACTCTAATCTTGTAGTGCTGTTAGAATCAGTCATATTTTTTCCTTAAATGTTATGTCTAGTAGTATCTCAACAAACACCTAAAAATCTTTTCTTTTAAGATTCAAACTTTCTTTAATAAGTTATACTGAGATATTAAGTTTTTTTAACATTAAAAAGAGACAACAGAGAAACACAGTCCTAATTTTTCTATCAGGAATGTCATTCTGTAGGCTAGTATATAAACAGCCCTTTTGGTATACTGCAAGCATTCAGAACTATGTAATAACTGACGGTGGTTTCAAATACAATTCACTGTATTTGCTTATTATCTAACTTGTATTCATTGTCATCTTAGTACATGATTCAAAATATTATGATTATTTACTTTGACAGGAAAAAGTAACCTAGATAGTTCTTAGAATTTTCAGAACTCCCGCAGCATTACAAAAGTGCTCATGATTCTAATTATGCTGCTTCAAGCTGGTCCTCATGACAAAGGCTTGCAAATGACAGTTTATCAGCTATAATTTACACAAAAATGTTCACAAGTGAATCCAAGTCACCTCTACACAATACATCAATCCCTCAAACACTTCCAAACCAGTAAATAATCAGCAAAAATCATTTCAAAGTATATTAACCACTAAAAAGCTATTGTATTTAAGGAGATAACATTTAATGATCCAGTAAGCACTATTTGTACAAGGTATTTAATATAAAGTAGACTGTCATTTTTTTAAAGGAGACATAGCATATAAACTTGCATTAAAAGAATGACAGTCGTGTGATCCAGGTTTAACTTGTAAAAAGTGTGAATGTTACTCTAAGTATTTGATAACATTCCAACAATAATTTTTATATATGTAAGAAACTATATTTTTATACTTTGTTTATAACATAGCATAACTTTCCTGAGTACTGTTGCATGTCAAGTATACAATCAGTAACAAGCGTTCAGAGCTATGTAATAACTGACAGTGGTTTAGAATGCATTTCACTGTGTTTTGCTTTATCTAACTTGTATTCTTTGACATCTTAGCATATGATTCAGAATATTATAATCATTTACTTTTAGACAGGGAGTAACCTGGACAGTTGTTAGAATTTTCAGAACTCCCGCAGTATCACAAAAGTGCTCATGACTCTATGTTGTTTCAAGCAGGTTTTCATGATAAGGGCTTGAAAACAAACAGTCTATCGGTTACAATTCACACAAAAATACACACAACTGGATCCAAGCCACCTGTACACCATACATCAATCTCTCAAACCCCTCCAAACCACAAAAAAAATCTGAAAGTATCCCAACCACTAAAAAGCCATTGCATTCAAAGAAATAACATTTAATGATTCAGCAAGCACTATTTCTATGAAATGTTAATTATAAAGCAATAAGCAGACTCTCATTTTTAAAGAAGACATAGCATATAAATTTGCATTAAAATAGTGACCGTTATGTGTGATCCAGGTTTAACTTGTAAAAATGTGAGTGTTACTCTAATTATTTGATATCATCCCAGTAGTAATGTTTATATATGTAAAAAGCTATATTTTTATTATATTTTGTTTATAACATAGCATGTCTTTCCTGGGTGCTATTGCATGTCAAGTATACTGTCAGTAGCACACTACTGGAAAATGTTAAGAACCCAAAATGTAACTTAACATGCCTCTTTAGTGTCATTGGTTGCATCTTGTATTGTATTAAATAGTATATTACTCAACTATGCCAAGATATCAGAAAGTGTGATGATTAAATTTTAATAAAACAAATAGTTTAACCTTTTAATGAAGTGGCTTTAATTTAATGTATAGCTAAAAGAATCAGACTGTAACATTAAAAAAGGAAATTAATAACCATTTGAAGTAGGGGAAAGAAAGAAAGAAATTACCTTGTAAAAAGTAATGTTTAACACCTGTTCATAAGTATTCAAGCACTTCCTTAAATTAATAAGAATTTGTAACTATGGAATACATGATTTTCATTTGTCCTTCAGTTTTTTACTGTTTTTTTTTTCCTTGTCTTTTATTAACCAACCCTCTGTTATATTTCTCTACAAAGAAGTTGTTAGATTCCATTCCATTGCATCTTCCAAGGTGTTAAAATCTTCTTTCCTTCTGGAAGGTGAATCCTTATTTTTGCTGGAAACAAGATTTATGCTTTATTTAATTTTCTTTAAGCTTTTAACAAGTGGCACACGTGCTTTTCTCCTTGACATCACTAAAGTTGAAAAGTCATTGTCAAATCTGATAGTATTTCCTTTAATTTTAACAGGATAATTAAGCGATGCAGCTTTTAAGACTAAATTCTTATCTTGACTTGAGAAAAACCTTACGATCGCTGACCTTGGTGAGGGTGTTTTTTTTTTATTTTTAAAAATGAGTTAGAGAGTGATTTATGTGCCCTTTCAATGCCAAAGGAAAATTCTTCAGGCAAGTTCAAAGTTTTAGGCAGTCAGCTATTTAGGAACTGAATCATACTGTCTCCCTCGTCTTTTTCAAGAATCCTGTAAATACTGATGTTATTCCTTGTAGATCTGTTCCCTAAGTCTTCTTATTCCTGAAAAAAGTTGCTTTGTTTCAGAAGAAATTCAGTGGTGGTCTTGTTTTCAAGTAATCGTTCATCAAAACCAGACATTGCTTCTTCTCTAGAAACAGTACAAACGAGATATGGGTAAAAAACACATGCGATGAAGCAACCCCCCCCCCCCAAAAAAAAAAAAAAAAAAACACTGCAAACAATGAATAAAAGGGATGTAGAACAAAACACAGAAAACAGAGTGTCCAAATTAGCACTTTCGTTCGCTTTACTTATAGAACTTCTTCAGAATAATAACTACAAACCACACTTTTAAACAATGGGCATGACACTCATTAGATTGATTATCCATTCACAATCATAGTAAATTTAAAGGGAAACCACCCTTGGTCAGAAAACAACAGTATGTTACACAGACAGAATCTTAAAACTAATAAAATAACAATATTCTTAAATGTGAAAAAATCCAGAAAGGCTACCAGAAACCACTTGTAAAACTGAAGATCAAAAGCACAGAACTGAACTCCAGTAGTATGAATCAGTAAAAAAGTTTTTAATAAAAACACAGTATTTCATGAGCACTTTCATCTCCCATGGAGACTTCATCAGATAAATACATTTCCAAACTAGCCATCTTTTATACTAAAAAGTTGGAATGTTAGTTCATTACATCATCTCCAAGCAATAATGGTTAATTACGTCTCAACAGCTTTTAAAGCTATCACCACAAAATTTCAACTTAAAATATCTGCCCTTTCCTTCAAAATAGGTCCAATGGACACTTGGTCATTAAGCCTCGGGGGGGGGGGGGTTGCATTCAATTGTAACTGCCATACTAACTCCCCTTTCAACAGCAGTCTGTGCCAATCACCTCCTTTTGGGTTAATTTATATCTTTTCCAAAATGCCAAAACTAAATTTCTTAAATTTAGGACAAACCAGTGAGTACCTGTAAAAGTGCATTTGTATCCTTTTTCTTCCTCATCTCATACAAATGTTCATAAATTCTTGATTTTAATGCTCGCTCTGTCTTCCCTATATAAAACCCTTGACAGCCCTCGCATTTTGCTAAATACACTAGTTTATTAGTTGCACAGTTGCCAATCACAAATGACACTTTGTTGTGAAAAACATTATCCAAAACTAATGTTTTTTCTTTACAAATGTAGCTGCATTGAGCACAGCTTCCACATGGCACAGTGCCTTTGTTGTTAACCTTATCCGTACCCAGTCCATTTTCTAAAATCTGCTTAAAATTTTTTCCAGTCTTATAAACAAAGACGGGCTCTGGTCCTACTACTTCATTAATTTCCTTATGCACTCTAAGGATGCTCCAATTCTTCACCACTAACTTCCTAATTTCTTGAGAATATCCATTGTGTTCTAACGCAAGGGCCTTTTCAATTTTTTTTCATCTCTGTCCCTTTTCATTTTCAAGGTCTCTACCTAAAAGAGGGAGTATCTTGTACCCCACCCTTCCCTCACTTCCCTAAGAATTCTATCTACCATTTCCAAGGGGTAGTCCCTTTCTAAAAATATGTTCCTTGGTATCTCAAATTCGTAATCTACTTCATCCACCTTTGATGTCATTCTTGCCAGTTATATGGCATGCCCTTTCACCAGAATTTTTTCTGGTGATGGCGATGGTTACTACTCTGTGTTTTGCTTTACATCGCTTTTATTCACTGTTTGCAATGGTTTTGTTTTGGGGGGGTGTTTTGCTTCCTCGCATTGCATCTTCTGTACTCAAGATTTGTGAAGATTGTTGTTTAAAAGATTCACTCAGCACTTCAACTTGTTTTTTACATTCCTCTTTAAAATTGCCCATTTTGCTTTCTAATTTATCTGACTTACAGATGTAACTCACTGATATTACTTAGTGTAGCTTGTATGTCTTTTTTATCATACCGTCCTGTACACTGTGCTTATAGTGGCAAATTCTGAGGCAATTAGTTATTTCTAGTTTTCTTAACAGGAAAAGCAATGAGTTTCAAACTTATTTTTTGTAGTAAATCTTTCAGCAGATGTTCAACTATAAATCTATCAAGTTTTGAAATGTTCTTTTTGAGTTTTTTTTGTAAAAATCCTGTCAGAGATGTTAAAATGAAGGCAGAGTAAAAAAAAACAGTGCTGTTCAACTGCTCACCATCTTGGCCATGCCTCCGCTTCCTTCCTTTCCATAGTGCTAACATTGCAGTTCCAGCTTATATAGATACTGTCAATAAAGCTAGAGATTATGGCAAACTAGTCTCCTCCTTATTTCTATACTTGTCTTAAGCCTTCAAAATTTGTTGCACCACACTTCTACTTGAAATATCCCTATGAAGTCTCTGTCAGACCACCTTTCTGTGGTTCTATCTAGTAGGTATCCATCAGTAAAATGGCACTCCACCCTCACTCCTTACCTCCCCGTCACCACAGGGCTCTGTCCTTTGTCACCTTCTCTTTAACAGTCTCAAAAACACCATCCATCCAGCTGTATGCAGATGACTCCACACTCGTTTGCATATCTGTCAACCTTCAAGAATATACCTAAGGAAGCTTTAACAGCAACTGAAACACAGCTTTGTAACTCACAACGTATGCTCAAGCTTAGAAACAAACTACTGCTTCTTCCCCACATCTCACTTCCATGAAAAAAAAAAACTTAAGTCATCTCTCTTGATAACACAACCATTGAAGTCACTTCTCATAAGGGATGATAGTGGATGGTAATCTTAAATTCAACCTGCATGTACAAAATTGCATAATAAAAAACTTATCAAAACTACGGATGCTTTATAGTGCCAAACACTTTCTCACCAACGCAGCTAAAACTACACTTACCACTACCTCCTCCCCACACTTCTTTATGGTACTGCCATCCCAAATGACCTTTAAGCATCATAAAAATCAAAACTGGAACAGTGCAGTACAAAGTTGCTAAATTTGCAGCAAATACCCCTTTCAGAATTCACCATTATATAGCAATAAAAAAACTAAATTTGTTAGATCTACCCAATCAGCTAACATATACTCAGCTTCTTACCACCTGTAAAATTCCATCTGCTTGTCCAGCACTAAATAACATTTTATGCAGCTATGCTCCTAGTCGATCATTACGATCCAACGACCAAAAACTTCTGTGTACATAAAACTGTCAAATCTGCTGGGCATTTCTTGTACTCATACAGTGTTGTAGATAACACAAACCAAAAGCCGAAGAAATAAAATCCAGGCCACCAAACTGATGCTGAAAACAATTCTTTTACTTCACAAACCACAACAGATGAGCACTTTCGTCTAATGGATAGACTTCATCAGATGAAAGCACTGATATCATGATACATTTATATATGAAATCACTAACAATTAAATAAGCTATTAATTACCATTTAAAGGAATACTGATCCATAAAAAACTTTGTACATAACTTAACCTATAAAACCCAATAGACTTGTATATTTTATATACGAACCCTTATTATTAAGATTTTCCACATTTAAAATAATACACATAAATATATGTATGTACCACAAATACATAATTTGTTTATACACTTTCAGCTTTCTTATAGAGCACAGATTTAATACTAATGTAGTCTTTTAACCCTGGTGGTGAATTAGAGCTTAGCCTGAGCTGCCATATTAACTCCTTATATAATAAGTTGTTCTTAACGTCCCCTCCTCCCCTGTGGGATCCATGCCAAACTGTGGCTATGATACCAAAGCTAAAGCTAGAAAACCCTGAACATATAGTACTCTGTTTATACAGGGCGTTAGTCTCCCTGTGTGTTCTAATTTCATAAAGGTGTTCGTAAATTCTATCCTTGAAACATCTTTCGGTTTTACCAATGTAGTATGCCCTACATGTGGTGCAAATAGCAATATATACCAACATTTTGGATCTACAATTCCCCTTAATAAATTTCACCACACTTTTAAGACTATTATTAAGTCTAATAGTATCCTCAGTCCATATAAAGGTACACACCACCAGGGTTAAATGATTACATTAGTATTAAATCTGTGCTCTATAAGAAAGCTGAAAGTGTATAAACAAATTATGTATTTGTGGTACATACAAACAAATTATGTTCCAAAGACATGCATCTGGAGCGTTTCTCCCCGGGCCTTCGCTGAAAACAGGCTCTGTGGAACCTAGTCGGACATTCCCGGTCAACAAATGTTAAATAAATAATTAAATAAATAAAAAATAAAAATAACAAATGTATTTGTGGTACATACATATATTTTTTATGTGTATTATTTTAAATGTGGAAAATCTTAATAATAAGGGTTTGTATATAAAATATATAAGTCTATTGGGTTTTATAGGTTGGGAAATGTTTTAAGTTATGTACAAAGTTTTTTATGGATCAGTATTCCTTTAAATGGTAATTAATAGCTTCTTTAATTGTTAGTGATTTCATATATAAATGTATCATGATATCAGTGCTTTCATATGATGAAGTCTATCCATTAGACAAAAGCGCTCATCTGTTGTGGTTTGTGAAGTAAAAGAATTGTTTTCAGCATCAGTTTGGTGGCCTAGATTTTGTTTCTTCGACTCATACAGTGTTGCTAAGGCGTGGAACTTCTTATCTCTCTCCATCAGATAAATACCCTCCTATCTTTCATAACCATTCTGAAAGACTTCCTAGCAAAAGTTGTCTTTGTTATTGCTCAACACAAAGATAAACTATATCCCTAAATGTGATCAAATATTTTACATCTCCTTACTCTCTCCCCCTTCTTCACTCACTTTCTTCTATCAATTTCTCTCCCCTGTCTTTCTCTGTAAATATACCGTAAGCCTGCTTTTCTCTCATTTTGTATTGCAGTTCCTGTTTGTATTCTACTAGTTCACATTTAATTTCTCGATAAATTGGTTAAAGATTATCTTAATTATTAAATTATTGTCATATAAATTGTATCTATTTTAACAAATGTTTTCATATAATGTATAATTTGGTATAATTATTTAAACTGCATTTGTTTTTTTTTTATTATTTTTAAAGACTGTAAAATTATTCTTACAATTTCTTTTAATATTTTGGCATCTTTCTCCCGGGTCTCTGCTGAAAATGGGCTCCTATCCATTTGTACTTTCCTGGTAATCAAATGGTAATAAATAAATAAAATAAATACGGCCTGAAGTTTGCCTGACACTCAGCCAGCTGCCCCTAAAAAGGCAGATAAAATGTATATAGTTCCTCAGTCTTTTAAAATTTTATATACTACTTTCAGCTTTTCTTGGTTAGGGGTCACCACAGCAATTCACCTGTCTGCTCATAATTGGCAGTCGAGTTTTTACTGTATCGAGTTGCCAGCCCAACTTTCCACAGGAAGCACACACACACGCACTCATGCCTAGGGCCAATTTAGAGTAGTCCCCAAAATTGACCCCACAGCTATAGCTCTAGTTGATCCCACTGCTGCTTAGCACCCAGTCAGTTCCAATCCTAATATTTCTAAGGATGGAGGATTATTAATGAGTGTGGGGAAAAATGTGTCCTCCTGCAACTGTGATTTTCAGAATTTTGAATTGTCAGGCTCATAAATTAAAGCTTGTTCTGACTAATTGTGAATGTGCGATGAATGTTTTATTTGCAATTTCTGCTTTAAATAACTTGCACAAGTTACTACTCATTGTTTACAGTGTGTGTGTGTGCATGATTCACTTGAAACTTCCTTGTTTGTGGCCACTGGCAGTGGAGTTTTGCATGGCTGCATTTTCAGAGCCTTCCAGATATTAAAAGTGAAATTTTAAATTCACCCTTGGATAGAGGTGTAGTGTTTGGCCATCTGCAATATAGTTGATCAAAAAGTGTGGTGAAAGGGGCACGCTGATCCATAGAATCTCTACGATTTTTTCAGCCCTCCTTTTCCAAAATTTCCAAGGGATTTTTCTGTCTTCTCCAAATTTGGCAAAAAGCAGAATAAACAGTCTCAACAAAATACAGGTAAATGGATGTTTAAGAAGAAATGACAAGGGAGTTCCAAAAAAAAAAAAGTTTTGAACTTCCCAAAACCAAGGACAGTCCAACAGGTCTGAATGACTTTTCAGGAGACCTTGTTACCCCTTTCTGCCCTGGTCCCTTTTTTCTTCCAGAAAGTGTACACTTTTGTTTTTCTCTTTGGCAATGAATAGCTTCAGACAAATGGGTTCTGAAAATCATTCATCAAGATTACAGATGGCAGTGGGAGGAAATTCTCCTTTCCAGGGTGTTATTCATCATCCTTCAGACCAGACTCACTTATTTTCAATGGTTATTTATCATATGTTGTGCCAAGGAGTGATATAACCAGTTACTACTTCCTATGTGGGGAAGGATTTTTATTCAAGGATGTTCCAAGTGCAAAAGAAAGAATATGTTTGGAGACCAGTTCTGGGTCTTTCTTTCTTGAACCTATTTATGATCGTGCCCAATTTCAAAATGTCACTTCACAGTCTGTTACCTCTTCTTATTTAGTTTCCTGGTCACACTAGACTTAAAAGATGCTGATCACATCCCCTATTCATCCAGACTTCAAACGTTTAAGGTTTTGTATGTCTGGAACACATCCATCAGTTCTATGTGTTACCCTTTGGACTATCCACTGCACCAAGAGTGTTCACATAATGTCCACCTCTAGCTCCAATTACAGCTCATTGCAGGCAACAGGGTATCCACATTTTACCAATTTTAAATTGCTTGCTTATTTTTGCAGTCTTTTTCAACGTTTCAGGAGTTTTGCTCTTAAGTGAGATATCTCTTCCACAAGATGGGATTCCAGGAGAACATTCGTAAGTCTTTTATTGACTCCTTCACACAGGATTGTGTTCCTGGGATATCAACTAGACACCTCAGTTCAAAGAGCTTTTCTTCCACAGGGAGAAAATAGACCTATGTCTAGATGTATTTCAAAGGTTTTCCACTCAGAATACTATCACTGTGAGGAATACTTAGGATTTTGGGTCTTGTGGCATCTGTGTTTCTCATGATAACCCTAACAAGACTGCATATGAGAAAGATACAGTGGCATCTGAAATCACTCTGGTCCCAGCACCAGCAACCTTTATCTTTTCAAATCCCAGTACTGCGGTGTCTTAAAAGAAAAATCATTTGATGGACACAGCCGATATCCTTAAATCCAGGTCTCCACTTCTCTCTTCTTGTTCTAAAACAGTGAATAACCAGAGATGCCTCTGATTTTACTTGGGAGCAGTTTCAGAAGGAACAAAGTTTAAGGGGTGTTGGACACCAAGGACAGAAGCAAGCACATAAATGTCAAGGAGATGCTTGTCCTGATGAAAGCACTTGACTCTGAGCCATCTTTGGGCCCTGGGACCTCTTCAGGTGGTTACAAGCAGCACCAAAGTTTTGTGTACATCAGCAAGCAAGGGGGAACCAGCCCATACCCCTCATTAAAGACTAGCCATGTTAGCTTGAGATATTTCTTCAAAGTACAGTCTCATTCTGCAGGCATCCTACATTTTGTCAGAGCAAACGTTTTTGGCAAACAAGCTTTGCAGGACCAAGGCAGACCCTCACAAATGGAAATTAGATCAGGGTGTCTCCCATAATTTAATCCACCTGCGGGTCTCTCTTCAAGTAGACCTCTTTGCTTCCTGTCTGAGCAGTCAGCTGCAAGATTCTGTGAAAGGATTCAATGTGAGAAGGCCTGGAAGAAAGATAACTTTTTTCTTTGGACAAAAATATTCCTGTATGCTTTTCCACCCTTTCCACTAATGACCAGGCTAAATAAAAACAAAACCAACAGGTGGACACTGTGGACACTGAAAAGGAATGGGCAACCTCCAACAAAATCCAATATCCAAACTTTATTGAGCGCTTTCATCCTGGTAAATCCAGGAGTATTTCAGAATAAAAAGTTAAACATCAACAAACCCTTCATTCTTCACAGAGCTTTACTCATCAAGTGAGATTGTCTTCTCCAGATGGAGAAGACAGTCTCACCTGATGAGTGACGGTTCTTAGACACTCCTAAAGATTTTTGAACAGTACATTGACCATTGCAAGGTAGAAAAGAAAGGCAAATGCTTGCTGCAGGTAAAAGAAGGAATGCAGGGAGGTTGCCTGTTCATTATCAGTGTCCACTTGTTGGTTCTGTTTTAAATTTTTTTTTTTTTTTTTTTTTTTTTTTTTATATTGCCTTCAGTTTCCACTATTAGTGAGACTAACCATGCTAAGTTTGAAGATACCAAAGGAATCCTCTGGGATCATTGTGGTGACTACCTTCTGTACCAGGCAACCATGGTTTTCCCTTCTTTTGAAAATGGCCAGGGGCAGTTACCACAAGCTTCCTCACTGAATGGATCTAAGCACAAAAAAACAGGGGGTTGATAAACCCTGACATCCGTAATCTTCAGTTGACTGCCTGGGTGGTATGGTCTTAATTCCTTTCAGGCGTTTGTTTACTGAGGACATGCAGCAGATCGTAATGGAGCAAAGAAAGCCTGCTACTAAAAAGTCATATATTAGCAAATGGAAAAGGTGTTCTAGTTGTTGCCTGTGATGATATGTTCAAGTGCCAGCATAGCCATCTGGGAGTTTTGTAAAGAATGATATGTCCATTGAATATCAAACTGATTTATACAAGATGCATGTGTTACAAATGTATTAGAAATGTATGTAATTTGCATATCAACCTGATTTGTACAGATGCTTGTGCTAAAAATGTAGTTGTGAGATTTGCTTGTGTTAAAATGCATCAACAGTGCACCCTGCTGAAATGAAAAGAAGTTGTACACGTATTAGTGTAACTGAATTAAATGTAGTAGCTAGCTTACTTTAAGAAAAATAAGGTAAATGTAAATAAGCTGTTAAACCATTAAAACAGCATCTCCACAGTGCTGAATAGGACCGGAGGCGATGGGTCTGGGAAAGAGCCTTTGTCCATTAGCTTATTGAAAAGAGGGGAGGCCCCAGGCACTGTTATAAACATTTGGATGTGTGTTGTTGCCATCTGTGCTGAATTCCTGTCTCAGCTTCAAAGGGGAATACTGTGAAAACCTAGAGTCAGATGACCAGACAAGGTCATTCTGCCAGCCCTCTTAGAAATTATATTTTAGATATTACAAAGAGAAATCTCAGAATATTGAGTATTCTGCTTGGGAAGCCTGACTAGAAAGACCCTCACCCCCAGCATCTTGTTTGAGGTAGTAAGTAGCTTAACTAGGGAACAGTAAAATTCTCTTAGATTCAGTCAGGAGTGTAGTGAAGCTAATTTAGAGACTGTTTTTCTTTATATGTGTGAGTCTGTTCGTCAGTGTTAATTTCAATATTTTCTGTGATTTGAAGTGTGTGGTTTACTGTGAATATATATTCAGTATTTTCCAGTTTTTTATTATTTATTATTAAATATATTTAAAACTTTTATTGTGCCTGGTCCTTGTAGGAAGTATCTAACCTTTTAGAGTACTTATATTTATTTTGTGACACTGTGTGGGCCACCCCAGAAGGTGTAGCTATCTTGGTGAACTACTACCATTTGTATTAGTATTAATATTACACAGTATAATTGGACACCCTTTGTTAAGGGACTTAGACTAGCTGATTGGGGAGTGTGTGGTGGTGGGGATAACTACCTTATAGTCTGGGCAGAAGGGGCCATAGCTAGTACACATGCTCCAGCTTTTTCCAGGTGTGTGTGTAAGTGCAAGTCATATCTGTGTGTGTGTGTGTGTGTGTGTGTGTGTGTGTGTGTGTGTGTGTGTGTGTGTGTGTGTCAGCTAGTGTGTGTGTAAGTGCAAGTCATATCTCTGTGTGTGTGTGTGTGTGTGTCAGCTAGTTAAGGCAGGGACACAAAGCACTGGATTTACAGAGAGGCTGCTGGCAGACTTGGCTTGGACACTCTGCTGAGGACCTACCCTACAGCTGTACCAGTGGGGAGTCTTACTGGGGACCTGGAGGGAGACAGATATAGAGACATCTCTAGACCCTGGACTGTGTGTGTTCCCCATGTGCTCTTAAGGGAAATTGTACTTGATGCAGAGAGGTCTGCATCTGGAAATACTGAGTGTATCTATTTGTATTCCAAGTGCATATACCTCTCTAGTGTCAGTGGTTAGGATTCAGGCTGCTTGATTACTGACCTAGTGTTGGGATGACACATATTGTTGGCCATCACATATTGGTAGCAGTGGTGGGCATCACATATTGGTGCAGTGGTGGAATCATCACATGCTTACACATTGGTGAGCAGTGGTGTGGATATTGAACTGCTGTAGCCTGTAAGCAGTTGTCACAAAAGAAGGTGCTTGTGCTCTCAAGCAGCCACATGGTAGACATTTAGAGTTTCATATCACAATAGTTTTATTTATTCACTTATTGTTAGCTTACTTAGTCAGGGAGAGCAGGCAAGGATGTCAGCAGAAGATTATGGCAAACTGACAAGGAACCAGTTGGCTGATATGTGCCAAGCCAAAGGACTGGTGCATGCCAACCTGACTAAAGTGGAAATGATTGCAGCCTTAATCACAGCTGCATCACAGGCCAACCTCCAGGAAGACAACCAGACTGGTATTGGGGATGTACAACTCTCAGAAACAGGACAGTTCAACTTTTCCTCGGAGGACTTAAAAATCCATATGGAGGTAGAGACTTGAACTTGAGTCCAAGCCTTTGGAATTAGAATCAGGAGAGAGATTGTGGCATTTGGGATCAAAGTAGAATCAGCAGAGAGACTGTGACACTTGGAAGCCAAAGAAAATGAGAGGCAGAGGCAACATGAAAAGGAAATGCTGACTCTTCAACAGGGTCATGGAAGTAATGGGGAAGGGAGTAACTGTACCCTAGAAGCAATAAAGGTCAGTAAACGTCTTCCTCAGTTCCAAGAAGGTGATAATTTTGATAGTTTTATTCATATATTTGAAAGAGCATGCAAACCATATAATGTTGGCCGAGGGCTTTGGGTACAGTTCCTCACTCCCTTACTCCATGGTAAAGCTGGAACTGTTTCTAAATTGTCTGATACTGATTGTTTAGATTATGTTAAATGAAACACTGTGTATTACAGTGTTTTAAGTTGACATCTGAAGCTTACAGAAAATAAGTTTTGTGAGCATAGACGTAAGTTAGGTGAAAGTGTATGTGGCTTTATTGCTGAACTAAGCACTTATTTTCATAGGTGGGTGAGTAGATATCAGGTCACCACTTTTGAAGGACTGACAAACCTTTTGGTGAGGGAACAAGCCCTTAGCACTTTGTCTGAGGACATGAGAATCTGGTTGGCAGACAGGGAATGCAACTCTGCAGATGAACTAGGAAAAAAGGGGATCTATACTTAACAAGCAGGACATCACTGCACAGCAAGGGTTACACCCAGTGCTGCACATGGATATAAGGGAGCCCATAGTGGGCAGCCTAAACCGCCTCCCCCAACAGAGTCCATCATTAACAGGGAAAGCCACTAGTTCAGGTACACAGCTGGGATCAAGCATTAAATGTTTTAAATGTAACCAGTGGGGCCATATAGCATATAGATGTTCACGTAGGCAAGGTGGGGAACAAAAGGTGGGTTAGCCAGCAAGTGGGAATAACATAATGCCAGTGGCAAGTTGTCTGGAGGCAAAAAGGGTACCAAATTACCAGCAGAGTTTATATCTAATCTTGGTGGATGGAAAACAGGCCACTGTCAAGAGAAACAAAGCCTTTGCTATATCCATTGTGAAACCTGCAGTGGTTAAAGAGGAGCAGTACTTGCTTTTGCAGTCCACTCCAGTCAGAGCTTTAAGAGGGATCCCATTCCAAATGCCTTTGGCCAGGGTTCACCTTGACTGGGAGAGTGGAAAAGGAAACAAGCAAGTAGATGTGTTTGAGGATATCCTGTATGATGTCTTGATAGGGAATGATTTTGATAATGCCGTACCTTGTGTGCATGCAGTGACATGCAGTCAGGCTTGGAGACAGGCCTGTGGTTCTGGTAGCATGGGGGAGACCCAGACAATACCGCAAACCTGAAGCCAGGACTGGTGATGTGGCTACTTCAGGGAGAAAGCTATCCTGTAGCACTGAGACTGAAGGTGAGTGAAGGTGAGCCACAGCTGCTGGTGGGTACTGATGTTCCTTTGGACAGAGTGACTGCAAGGGCAGAGATGAGTAGTAGTACCCAGGCTGAGAATGAGGCACCACTGTCAGAGGATACCAGACTTCCTGTGGAGGGGGGAGCTGGGAAGAGTTACAAAGAGAGAGTTGAGACAGGCTCAGCTGTCTGATCCTACATTACAAGGCTTGAGGGAGGTAGCTAAGGACGCACCTGATTTTCAAGGAAAAGGGGATTCTGTATACTAGAACAAAGGGTTACTTTATAGAGTGTGGACCAGTGAGGGAGGGATAGAAGGTGACGTAATATAGCAGTTTGTAGTGCCCAGAGCCTACCATCTGGCAACTCTAGCCATAGCCCATGACATTCCCTTTGCAGGTCATATGAGCATAAAGCGTACAAAGTTATATATTATGCAGATGTTTTATTGGCCTGGGATTGTGAGGGATGTAACAGGGTACTGCAGGACCTGTGAGCAGTGCCAAAAAGTAGGCAAGGCAGGAGACAAGGTCAATGCCCCTTTGATGCCTTTGCCTGTGATTGAAGATATGTTTCAGAGGGTAGCTATGGATATTGTGGGGCCTTTGAGAACCTCAAGCTCCACAGGGAAGAAGTATATTCTAGTGGTAGTAGATTATGCTACTAGATACCCTGAGGTGGTGGCTTATCCACCATTGAGGCAGAGAAGGTGGCAGATGCTAAGAGAGAGTGGGACAAATATTTGCTCCATCTATTGTTTGCATACAGGGAGGTTCCCCAGGAATCCACAGGTTTTTCAACGTTTGAGTTGCTGTAGGGCAGAGGGTGAGGGGGGCCTTTAGATGTGATTTGTGATGAATGGGAGGGTGAGTGTGAATTCCACAAGGAGTCTGTTGTGACATACGTCCTAAAATTCAGGACAAGACTTGGGGAGCTCATGGGCTTGGCCCAGGAGAACCTGGCAGTAGCCCAACATCAGAAATAGATCTAGTATGACCGGAATGCTTGATCCAGAGTATGTTGTGGCGCATCAGGTGATGGTTCTCATTCCTGTCAGACACAGTAAACTGCAGGCAGCTTGGGAGGGACCCTTCAAAATGGTAAGGAAGGTCAGTGATGTTAACTACATGGTACAACTGCTAGGCAGGAGGCAGGGGCACAGATAGTACCATGTTAAATTGATGAAGCCTTATCATGACAGGGAGGCCCTTGTGCTTAATATTTGCAGTGGATGGCAGGAGTATGAGGGGGATCTGGTGACTCATCTCCTCAGTGAGGCTCGGACTGACACCTCAGTGGAAAGGGGTAGCAATGTCCTAGAGGCTATCCCCTATCCAGGTTCGAGAAATCCGAGCATTGGTACAGGAGTTTAGGGACATGTTCACTGGGAAACCAGGGTGCACCCACGTGGTGCAGCACTATGCGGATAGAGGGCCCCAAAAACCTGTAAAGCAGGCCCCTTAAAGGGTACCTGAGTAAGTCAGACGGACTGTGGGGGAAGAGATGCAGGTGATGTTGGAACTGGGAGTAATGCAGGAGTCCAGCAGTCCCTGGGCCTCCCAAGTGGTGGTGGTACCAAAGAAGGGTTGGCAGCACCAGGTTCTTTAGGGACTACAGTAAATTAAATAGTCACACAGAGTCAGATGCTTACCCCATGCCTAGGACAGATGAAGCCCTAAACCAGCTGGGTGGGGCCAAGTATCTGACCATTATTGATCTTACCAAGGGCTACTGGCAGGAGCCCTCGACTCCCAAAGCTAGAGAGAAGTCAGCCTTTGTGATGCTATTCGACTTGTATTAGATGTCCTTCAAGAATGCAACTACAGTCCTGACATATGGGTTGTCCTGCCTCAGGCAACCCTTCGGTCAGCCGGATTCCAAAGTCTGGGTCCGGCGTCGGCTGATGTCGCCTCCTCCCTGACGTCAGAGCGGCTGGGGTATAAAAGTATCAGCCAACGCCATCTTCTTCAGTCTTTCTTGCCACGCGGTGCCCGAAGCAGAAGCAGTTCGCAAGTGCCGGTCGGTCAGCTCCTGTGTTTTCAGATACCGAAGTCATCAAAAAGCTAAGTACCCCGTTGGGGAACCTTTTCTTGCCTCAGCCGATGTCAGATAAAATTGCAAAAGTTAATAATTGCTTGTCTTGTGGTAAACAAATACTTCATAAGGATTTCCATTCTTACTGCCTTCCCTGCCTCAGCCCAGACCACGACGTCTCGGCCTGTGCTGCCTGTGCTTGTTTCAATAATAGCACACTTAGGCGCTGGGCAGAATTTGCAGAAGACTTTTTTGGGGAAACTTTCTCTTATAACATGCCGTCGGAGTTACCGACAGCACATGTTTCCCAAAAACGGAAGGACCGGGACCGACATTCGCAGCCCATGACTTCCACCGACACCACGCTAAAGCCTACCACGAGTGCATCGGTCTGTTCGGAAGCGGTAACTCAACCACTCCAGACCGACGACACCGCTTTACCGCAGACTTCGGTCCCGGAGGCTACCCCGGTGCCGGTTGTTGATTTTCCTCCAGAAACCAAAGCCCAAGATTTACCTGACACCATTCCGGTGGACAAAGTTACTCCAGCACGTGGGGCAGCTAGGCCTCCTGTGTCTATGTCCATCAAGGCCTACACATGTGCTAAGGCTGCCAGCCAGGCTAAGTCTCACACTCCTAAACCTTTTTCACAGGGTCCCACTTCTGATAAACAGATCATGACTTTAGCTGCAGATCTAATTTCTTTAATTAGGGGCTCTCAGGCCCATCCAGACAGAGGTTCTCAGCCGCCTTCAGACAAAAGGCCTAGGGTTGAGCAGGCAGACATCCTTTCCTCAGATGAAGCCTCTGGTGAGTCAGGCCATTCAGATTCCCAGGAAGAATCCTTCCCGGCCTACGAGGATTCTGATGCTGAAGAATCCATTCCCTCTGCCTCTCCTCCTGAGGACATCTCTTTTGGGGAAATTCTCCACTCCATGACAGAGCATTTTCAGTGGCAGGGCCAGGACTTCTCCGACTCCAGGAAAAGGCTTCGGACCTTCCTTAAGCTACCCCAGCACAGGCCTTTAGCTATCCCCCCTGTGTTAGATGTATTGGATGATGTGTACTCAGACACCAGTGCTTCTCCTGATTCTCTTCCTCCTGCTCCTGTCAAGCCAGACAGGTATTACAGGGTCCCTGATACTCATAAACATCTCTTTAAGGCCCACTCTATTGATCTAGAAACTATTTCTCTGGGGCCCAAAGGAGTGGTCTCTTCCACGGCCAAGAATCCTTTGCCCGCAGACAGGGAATCTAGGTCCTTGGAGAGGTGGGGTAAAAAAGTTTATACCTCATCCACCCTTGCCATGAGAGCTCTAAACTGTTTATTTCATATGTTTCAGTATCAGGATTTCATGTTGGATGATTTACAGAAAAAGTTAGCCTCTCCTGAGCCTCTAGATAGAAAGGCCTTGCAGGATTTGGCTCATAATACTCAGCAGGTTAGCAATCATTTTCTGCAGTGTGGTTATGATGCATTGGAAGCTTCATGTAGGGCAGCTATGGCAGGGGCTGTCATATGTAGACATGCTTGGTTGAAAGAACAGACATTGCCAGATCATGTTAAAGTAAAGCTACTAGATGCTCCTTTGGAAAAACACAAACTATTTGGTGCCAATGCACTGGGTGTTTTGAAATCAATTGAGGAAAAGGCTAATTCAGTATAAACAAAGATTTCCTCCAGGTTCAGCCACCAAGGTTCAGCAGGAATTGGCCTTCGAAGAATTGGTCCTTTCCAGACACTGACAAGTTCCAAAGGGGGAAAATCAGGTGTGCACGAGGTAGAGGGCAATACCGGGGTTCCTACAGGGGCCGCCAATGGCAACCAACTAATCAGAGAAGCGGAGCTGGAACTTCCACTGCTCCACAAGGACAAACACAATGACTTGACTTTGACACCGCCGACCAAGGCTCAAAGAGAAGCACCTTTAGGCGGAAAATTATCTCTATTTTCAAAATATTGACACATTATTACAAGGAACAAATGGATTTTGGACATAATAGACAAAAGTTACAGGTTCCACTTCCATATCTTACCAACAAGACAAGGCATGCCAAACCTGCCACAAAATCAGAGGGCAGAGGCACTCATACAAGTTTCAAAGCTGCTTCAAATCAAAGCAATAGAAAAGGTTCCTCCTCAAGAACAAGGCCAGAGATTCTATTCAAGACTGTTCCTTGTTCCAAGAAAAGAAAAGCAATGGAGACCTATACTGGATTTGTCCGCTCTAAACACTTTTCTCATTGTGCCAAAATTCAAAATGCTGACGTTACAGCAACTTCTTCCCATGCTGGGCAAGGGGTCTTGGCTGGTTACTCTGGACCTCAAGGAGGCATACCTGCATGTCCCAATCAGACAAAGCTGCAGAAGATACCTCAGATTTCTTGCAGGGCCAGAGCATTATCAATTCTCAGCACTGCCTTTTGGCTTATCTACTGCACCCAGAGTATTCACGAAATGCCTGGCATCAGTAATTGCACATTGCAGACTTTAGGGGATACAAATCTACCCTTACCTGGACGACTGCCTTATACAAGCGGACAGCAAACCAGCCTTGATAAGAAACTTGGACTATGTCATTCACTTACTACAGGTTTTGGGATACACAGTCAACATCCAAAATTCACGACTACTGCCATCCCAACAAATAATTTTTCTAGGAGCCAAACTGGACACAAACTCACAGATGGCTTTCGTCACAGAAGAAAAACAAGAACAATTACCAGATTACTTCAACACCCTAGCAAAGCAGACCCGGATGACTGCAAGGAAAATCCTGCAGGCCCTGGGTTTCATGGCATCTTGCATTCTTCTGATCCCACTGGCAAGGCTACACATGAGAAAGCTACAATGGTACCTAAAAAGTTTATGGTCTCAACACAGCCACGACCTAGAAGCAATTATTCCACTCATTCCATGTCTACAAAAGGAATTTCTGTGGTGGGCACAAGCAAGCCAGCTAAACAAAGGGATGTCTTTCAGCAAACCTCAACCAAGCCAAACCATTACAACAGTCGCCTCGGACCACGGATGGGGGGCACACATGGCGGGCAGATGCATTCAAGGGCAATGGTCACCCTAAGAATTGCATCTGCACATCAATCAAAAAGAGATGTTAGCAGTGATTCATGCAATAGAAGCCTTCGGAAAATTTCTTCAGCAAGGTCATCTACTAGTAAGGACAGACAACACCACTGTTATGTGGTACATAAACAAGCAGGGAGGCACCCATTCTTACCCCCTCTGCAGACTGACAATGACTCTTTGGGAAAAATCCCTGAAACTGAACATACAGTTGCAATCCCAGTTTGTTCCAGGCAAGGACAATGTTCTGGCGGACAGCCTAAGCAGAAACATTATGGACCCACACGAATGGATGTTGCATCCAGACATTTTTTCACAAATAACTCCTGTATGGGGAAGGCCGGACATAGACCTCTTTGCCTTGCACCTCAATCATCATCTGAAGAAGTTTTGCTCAAGGACACACCATCCTCAAGCATGGAGAATGGATGCTCTCTCTTTCAGCTGGAATTCTCTAACAATTTATGCATTCCCACCTCTACCATTAATGACCAAGGTGTTACTGAAGATCAAAGCAGAACAACCGAAAGGCATTTGCTCCAGACTGGCCAAGACAGCACTGGTATCCATTACTAAGGAGCATAACTCGCACCAAGCCGTGGCCCCTGCCTCAATGGCCACTGCTTCTAACTCAGCACAATTACAGGACTGTTCATCCCAACCTGCAAACATTGCAACTGACAGCTTGGAGGGTTCCATGACTTCTCCCCATATTTCTCTCTCCAAAAAAGTTCAAGAAATCTTACTGGAAGCTCGCAGACCTTCCACCAGAAGGAATTATTCAGCCAAATGGAAGAGATTTACCATCTGGAATGCCAACAAAGGTCAGGATGTACCAGTAATGAGCATCCCACAGATACTAGAATACTTGGCAGAAATGCTTCGCAATGGCCTTTCCTACTCATCCATAAAAATACACGCTTCAGCAATTTCAGCAGAATACAACTGTGATCCACCTGTATTTTCACATCCTTTGCTGAGACAGTTTCTAAGAGGGATAAAGAATATCAAACCTCCAAGAAAACCACCAGTGCCTGCATGGGACCTCAACTTCGTCTTGGAAAAATTAACTCTTCCTCCCTTTGAGCCAGCAGCATCTTCAGAATTGCAATTTCTTTCCTGGAAAACTGTCTTCCTTTTGGCAATAACCTCAGCAAGAAGAGTCTCGGAGATACAGGCCCTCATGGCAGTACCACCATTTTTCATCTTTCATCAGGACAGTCTCTTTAAGAACCAATCCTTCATTCATGCCAAAGGTGATATCCAGGGTTTCTTTAAATCAAGCAATCCACCTGCCTACTTTCTTTCCTAATCCTCAAAATAAAGGTGAAAGGATGCTGCACACATTGGACATACCCAGGCAATTACGCTACTATGTGGACAGAACAAAAGCCAACAGAAAATCTGACCAGCTATTTGTAGCTTACGCTGCTGGAGTGCAAGGAAAGGCAATTTCCAAACAAACAATTTCAAAATGGATTGGAAACTGCATCAGATTCTGCTATTCTTTCCATGGAAAAGATGTGCCAGCCAATATCAGGCCACATTCCACCAGAGCTACAGCCACCTCCACAGCCTTTCTAAGAGGGGTGGCTGCAAAGGACATTTTAGAAGCTGCTACATGGAGCTCCGTGCATACATTTTCCAAGCATTACAACCTGCCTTTATATTCCAGATCCCGAGCAGGCTTTGCTTCTGCAGTCCTGCAGGGCATTTTACCTACACCATCTTTATCTTGGGTCCTACCACCCCCAGCTTGGCTATGGTATTCAACCCATATGTCAGGACTGCAGTTGCATTCTTGAAGGACATAGTACAGTTTTGTACGTACCATAAATGTAGATGTCCAATAGATATGCAACTGCAGTCAGGTTTTCCCTCCCTCCTACCCCACTGAATTTCCTTTTTGGGTCCATACCCCCCCTTTTTTCCTAGTTAGCTGGGGATATCTGTTATGGTGTATCTGTTTATTATTGTTGTGCATGTCTGGAATTTCTTCCATTCTCTAAATTTAGCCTTCCTTGGAGGGCACCTGGCATCTGGGGCAAGAAACACTGAAGAAGATGGCGTTGGCTGATACTTTTATACCCCAGCCGCTCTGACGTCAGGGAGGAGGCGACATCAGCCGACGCCGGATCCAGACTTTGGAATCCGGCCGACCGAAGGGCTGCCTGAGGCAGGACAACCCATATGTCAGGACTGCAGTTGCATATCTATCGGACATCTACATTTATGGTAGTTACAAAACTGTACTTTCATGAAGATGCCCTTTGGGATGAAAAATGCCCTAATGACTTTCCAGAGGCTGGTAGATCATATCCTAGCAGGAACAGGAAATTATGCCCTTGCTTACCTGGATGATATTGCCATCTACAGCCATTCCTGGCAAGATCAACTTCTGCATGTTAGGGAGGTGCTGGGCAAACTGCAGAGGGCAGGGTTGACCATTAAGCTCAGTAAGTGTCAGTTGAGTATGGCAGAGGTCTCCTACCTGGTACATAGAGTGGGGAGTGGTAAGGTCAGAAGTCATTCAGGCACGGGTTGCTCCGGTTACGAAAAAGCAGGTGAGGATATTCTTAGGGACAGTTGGGTACTATAGAAAGTTTGTCCCCAATTATAGTACCATAGCTGCTCCCCTCACAAACCTGACATGGAAAAAAAGGGCCAGATAAAGGTAGTGTGGATCCCAGCATGTGAGCATACATTCCAGAAGCTTAAAGGAGCTTTGACAGGACCCCCTGTGTTAGCCAGTCCAGGTTACAGCAAAGAATTTGTTGTGCAGGTGGATGCTTCAAACCATGGGGTGGGGACTGTAGTTAGCCAGGTTTCTTCAAAGGGAGAAGAGCACCCAGTGATATGTCTCAGCCATAGACTCCAACCCAGGGAGGGATATTATACACCTGTAGAAAAGGAATGGCTAGCCATTGTATGGGCACTGCAGAAACTTCATCCTTATCTGTATGGAAGGAATGTTGTAACTAGATACAGATTACAATCCCTTAACTTGGCTGCATAGAGCCAGCCAGCAAAATCCCAAGTTATTAAGGTGGCGCTTAGGATTGCTGGCATATGACATGACAGTACAAGACCATAGTGGAGTCAGCAATGCCAATGCAGATAGGCTGTCAAGACAGGGAATGGGGTAACATATTCCCAGATAGGCTTATTTCTCTCGAGCCATGTTTCTCAAGCGCCACTTGAAAAACTATCTTGAGTCTTTGGGTGGGGGCTGGAGGGTGGAGATGTGATGATATGGGCAAGTGCCAGCATAACCAGCTGGAGATTTGTAAAGAATGATATGTCCTTTGAATATCAAACTGATTTATACAAGATGCTTGTGTTACAAATGTATTGGAACTGTATGTAATTTGTATATCAAACTGATTTGTACAGATGCTTATGCTGAAAATGTATTTGTGAAGTCTGCTTGTTTTAAAATGCATCAACAATGCACCCTGCTGAAATGAAAAGAAATGTACATGTATTGTTGCAACTGAATTAAATGTACCAGCTAGCTTACTTTAATAAAATAAGGGAAATGTAAATAAGCTGCTAATCCATTAAAACAGCACCCACAGTGCTGAATAGGACTAGAGACAGTAGGTCTGGGAAACTGCCTTTGTTCGTTAGCTCAGTGAAAAGAGGGAGGCCGCAGGCACTGCCATAAACATTTGAATGTGTTGTGGCCATCTGTGCTATATTTGTGTCTCAGCTTCAAAGGGGAGTACTGTGAGAACCTAGAGTTATGTGACCAAACAAGGTCATTCTGCCAGCCCTCTTGGAAGTGATATTTTAGATATTACAAAGAGAAAGTACGGAGTATTGAGTATTCATTTTGGGAAGCCTGACTAGAAAGACCCTCACATACAGCATCTTGCCTTGCAGTTTTACTTAACTAGGGAAAAGTAAAATTCTCTTAGATTCAGTCAGGAATATAGTGAAGCTTAGTTTAGAGTGTTTTTCTTTATTTGTATGAGTCTGTCCATCAGTGTTAGTTTCACTATTTTCTGTGATTTGATTTCCCGTGGTCAAGTGGCCTCCGAAAGAAATGCATGAATGGGCGTGCCTTCGCTAAAAGTTGGGCATCGGGCTGGCAACTCGGCACCATAAAAATCGACTGTCAGTCATTAGCAGACTGGAGTTCCCCTGTGGTGACCCCTAACCGGGAAAAGCCGAAAAGACAAACAATTGTAAATATATGTTCAATATTTTCCTGCTCTTTTATTATTAAATATATTTAAAACTTTAATTGTGTCTGGTCCTTGTAGAATGTACCTACCCTTTGAGAGCACTTAATGGTTGACACTGTGTGGGCCACTCCAGAAGTTCTAGCTCTCTTAGTGAACTAGTATAATTTGTATTAGCGTTAGTATTACACAGTATAATTGGACACCCTTTGTTAAGGGCCATAGAGTAGCTGATTGGGGAGTGTCTGGTGGCGGTGATAACTACCTTATAGTCTGGACAGAAGGGGCATAGCTAGTAAACCTTTGCCAGCCTTTCCCAGGTGTGTGTGTGTGTGTGTGTGTGTGTGTGTGTGTGTGTGTGTGTGTGTGTGCGTGTGTGTGTGTGTGAGCTACTTGGGGCAAGGACGTGAAGCACTGGGTTTACAGAGAGAGTGCTGTAGGACTTGGCTTGGACCCTTGGCTGATTACCTAATCCTACAGCAGTACCAGTGGGGAGTCGTATTGGGGACCTGGAGGGAGACAGATATAGAGACATCCAGAACCCGAGCTATGCGTGTTATCTGTGTGTTCTTAAGGGAAGTACTTGATGCAGAGAGGTCTGCATCTAATAATACTGAGTGTATCCATTTGTATTCCAAGTCCACGTCCCTCTCTAGTGACAGTGGTGAGGATTCAGGCTTCTTGATTACTGGCCCAGTGTGAGGATGACACACATTGTTGGCCATCACGTACTGGTAGCAGTGGTGGGCATCACAGTGCCAACAACATAACCAACACCCATTCAGGACTAGATGTTCTGTGGTTTTACAATATTTATGAGAATTACTATCCTGTGCCCTTTCTTATTTCTCTGTCAAGGTTCATTTATCTTCCATTTCTGTTTGTCTGCTTATGGATCCTCAACGCAGTCTCATGTCATAATGTTTTTAAAGAGGATATGCACAAGAGGCCTCCAAGAAAAACGGTGATCCCTCCTTAGGATCTTTATTTTGCATTAGAGAAGCTAACACTTGCTCCATTTAATGCAGCTAACCTGGCTGACTTGAGGTTCTCAATATGGAAAGCAATGTTAATGATTGCTCTGACCTCTGCAAGAAAGGTATCCGAGTTGCAGGCTGTTTTAGTGAGTCAACACTTTCTCATTTTCCATAGGGATAGGGTTTATTTGAGAGCTAATTTTTATATGCGAGTGTGTTCAATCTCGCCGTTTGTTCTTACAAATGGGTGTCGGAGCCGATCCTCGGCTCCGAGTCAGCCGCTTAGCAAAGCTCTGCAACTAGGAGAAGCTCGAGACCAACCTACATCCCACAATCCCCTCTGCCTTTACCTCAGATCTAGTTTGCCGCTGCAACCGATCGCATCAGCTTCGAGAGCTCTGACCAACCATTATTGGAAGATAAGCTTATTCTTCAAATTTTTTCTTTGAAAATTTGAGATTCTTTTATATTTCTATAGATAGTGTGTGTGTGTTTCTATTCTGCTTACTTAGACTGGTATATATATATATATATATATATATATATATATATATATATATATATATATATATATATATAGATATATATATATATATAGATATATATATATATATATATATATATATATATATATATATATATATATATATATATATATATATATATATACATATATATATACATATATATATATATATATATATATATATATATATATATATATATATATATATATATATATGTGTATATAGATAGATTGTTCTTGGGGCCTACCCCACTTGTCATATTTGTGATACTTAGGCTAGCTGTTAATAATATTAGAGGCTTCTATTATTATTATTGCTATTTTTGCCATTGTTGGTTGTTTCTTTTCTCATCAACATGTCTGAAAAAGCCAAATTGGGGTTTAAGAGGTGTCAGTGTGGGCAAAAGATGTATCACTGACAACCATAGCTCCTGCGTCTACTGTCTTGGCCCTCTCCATCTGCAAGAAGACTGTTCTATCTGTCATTCTTTCAGTGGAAGGGTCATGACAGACAGACGCAGGAAGCTTATTGATAGGGGTCTCTTGAAGCCTGCCTTCCAAGAGGCACTTGACAAGTCGGACCAGGCTTTTAAGTCCTCGAAGGGATCAAAGGCATCGGAGCCCACGTCATCGGCTCTGAGTTCTTCATTTAAAGTTCGTTCACCGGTTCCACAGGCTTCGGGGCCGAGTGTCGAGCTTCTGACTGTGACTGAGCCTCGAGTCTTGGAACCGGTGTCGGAGCTTCCACCTCCTGCTATTTTGAGGTCGGTACCTTCCTCGGTTCCTTTGACCCGTTCCTCCAGGCCTCCAACACCGACGTAGATCGTGTGGTGCAGAAGTTAATGGAGAACACGGCCCTTTCCAAACTCATTTCAGTCTCCTCCCAATTGGTGTCGAGACTTGAAGGCCTTCCCTTATCTCCATCGGGTCCTCCTCCGATACCTACCCAGCCTTCGGAGCCGAGAGACGTTGATCTGATGATAGTGGAGCCATTGGTGCTGGAGCCGTCCCTTTCTCGGTCGGCACCGTTAACCTCGACTCCGTCGGAACCGATGCCGGACTCAATGAGCCGACGATCTCTCCTTGGCTCCGGGACCGAGAGTCGTACCGATCTTTCGGTACCGACTCTCCCTCTCTGGGCTTCAGCATGGATCACTTCGGCTCTGTCCTCGGGGTCGATGCCCTTGATCTCCGCGTCGGGAACGCTTCCGCGTTCTTCGGAACCGGAGGACTCTCCGGCTCGGGGTCCGGGGGCCTTTGAACTTATGAGGAAGGTTTTGTCTACTCAGACAACCACGTCATCGGAGGCAACTTCTCTTTCCCCTAAAGGTCCGTTGTCTACTTCTGCACTCACGACTATCCCTAAGCGTAGAGCACCAGTGTCTCAGCCACTCCCAGAGGGGAGCCCCTTCTTCCTCAGAGGCCTCACCGGAAGTCCCATCCGATGACGTCCCGAGGAAAAAGTTGTGCAAGAGGAGGCACTTAGATTCTCCACAAGAATCTTTAACATCTGATACTGATTTAGAGGAGTCAGAAGGGTCCCCAAAATCACCCTCAGAGGATGTCTCCTTTGCGGACATCTTGGAGATCTTCAAGCAGAGAGGTGATTGGCAAGTCCTACCCCCTTCTGAGGATGAGTCAGTTCTGCTGAAGGCATTCGGTGCTCACCCTTCCTCCTCCTGGGTCACTCCGCCCTTCGATGAGTTGATGGAGTTGATTGCTCGAAGGGCGTGGGAGGCACCTGACACAGTGGAGCCGGTTCCCAGGAAACCTAACAAATTCATAACTGCCTCTCAAGACAAAGCATACCTTACTAAGGGAGTTCCAGTGGACGCTGTGGTGGTGGCCGCAGCCACTAAAAAGGAGATGTCTGAATCTTCCTCGTCTGTCCATCCCCCTAACAGAGATTCTAGGACCATGGACAGATACGGGAAGCGCATTTTCAGTTCAGTGACTTTTTCCATGCATTCGCTGAACTACTTAACACATTTCACTCGGCTACAGAGGGATCTAGTCAAAGAGTTGGGAGATACCGTCCAGGGTAATACAGATGCTGCTGTTTCAGACAAAGTTACAGCACACCTCAATACCCTTGCGTCTATAGTTAAATCATCCATGAGGCTCATTTCATATGCAGCCGAAGGGTCGAGTAGGGCTGCAGCTTCAGCGATTGCTCTTCATAGACAATCATGGATGCGGCTGTGCTCCTTTGCGGAAGCCTTCAAGTCTTCCTTTACTAAAGCCCCTTTTGATGGTGCCACTCTTTTTGGCCCCAAGGTAAAGGAGACCCTGACCCGGTGTGAACAGGAAGGAAAGACTCTGTCTGCTGTTGGAGTCCGTTTTTCCACCCCATCCAGACCGTACCCCAAAGGGCAACGAGGTGGAAAGATGTGGTTTCGTAAACCCCAGGGGTCTTTCCCGGGCACACAGAGTGATCCCCCCCCGAGGCAGAGGAGGGGGCAGAAATGGAAGACGCCGCCCTGGCGGCAGAGGGGGTCCGCAGAACCAAGGTGACAGGGATACTATCCCTGGGAAACCTTTCCAGCACTCCTGAGAGGAGGGCCCGACTGTCCTGCTCTGGAGGCAGTCGGGGGGTCGCTTGGCTTTATACCCTCAGGCCTGGCAAAGTCTCACTTCAGACAACTGGGTAAAAAGCATTATAACCCGAGGTTACAGAATCCCCTTTGTATTTCCCCCATTACCACAAAGACTGTTTCCAGATGTACCACCCCATCTGCGAGAACCAGCAGCAATAGAAATCTCAAAGCTGCTAGAAAAAAAGTCATGCAACCAGTCCCGGCGGACCAAAGAGGATCTGGAACTTACTCAAGGTTCTTTTTAGTTCCAAAGAAGACGGGGGACTGGAGGCCGATTCTGGACCTAAGCACACTCAATACATTTGTGAAGAAAGAAAAGTTCCGGATGGTCACGCTTCAATCGATCCTTCCGTTTTTACAGAAGGACTGGATGTGCTCAATAGATCTCAGGGACGCCTACTACCACATCAGAATGGCCAGGGTGTCCAGGGATCACCTGCGCTTCCGGCTGGGAGCCAGTCATTTTCAGTTTCGGGCCCTGCCCTTTGGTCTAACCTCAGCCCCCAGGGTATTCACCAAATGCATGGCAGTTGTAGCGTCTCACTTGAGACGCCTAGGATTCCGGGTCATATCTAGATGACTGGCTCCTTACCGCCACCACCGAGCGTCAACTGATACAGGCCAGGGATTACACAATCAACCCTTGTGCTCTGTTAGGGATTTCGATAAATTTCGAAAAATCTGCATTACAGCCCTCACAGCATATCTCTTTTATCGGCGCAGATCTAGGTACCCGTCTTTTGTTAGTGAAACTGCCCTTCACAAGAATAGCTTCCCTACAACAACACGTATCTCTCCTGCTTTTATCCAAGAAGTCCCCAGCCAAACTAGTCTTGAAAGTCTTGGGGCTCATGTCAGCATCCCTTATTGCAGTTCCCATGGGGAGGCTACACATGAGAATTCTCCAATGGCTACTGTTCACACAGTGGTCATTCCAAAAATTACCGCTGACACACAAGATTCGGATAACGGATTCCTGCAAAACACACCTATCGTGGTGGACACAGGATCACAACCTCAACAGCGGCCGGCCGTTTGTATTACCCAACCCAACGGCCACGGTTACCATGGACGCTTCCCTGATAGGGTGGGGGGGGCATCTTTCAGGGAAAGACAGTCCAAGGCGAATGGTCCAGTTTAGAGTACAACCTGCACATAAATGTTCTAGAGATGAGGGCAGTGTTTCTAGCATTGCAACACTTCTTCCCCCTTCTACCTCTAGGGACGATTGCAGTACAGACGGACAACATGTCCGTAGTCTGGTACATAAACAAACAGGGAGGAACCAAATCTTACCCGTTGTGCAGAGAGGCCATGAGAATTTGGCAATGGGCAGAGTCCACGGGTTGCTTTCTAATAGCAACGCACATCCCGGGGTTATCCAACGTCATAGCGGACAGGTTGAGCAGAGCCATTCTGCTACCTCACGAGTGGTCCCTCAATCCGAAAGTGGCGGAAAGAATTTTCCGCAAATGGGGCCAGCCTTGCTGCGATCTGTTTGCGTCTCCAATGAACGCCAAATGCAGAAGCTACTTCCCCCTTCTAACCCCTCCAGGGGATGTCCCCAGGGACTCTCTAACCCATGATTGGCCCCTGGGTCTCCTGTACGCTTTCCCTCCTATACCACTGATCCCGAGATTTCTTCAGAAAGCCAAAGACCTGGAGAGGACTATCATTCTCATTGCCCCATTCTGGCCTCGACAGATTTGGTTCCCCTTTCTTCAGGCCAACCAAATGTAGGAGCCTTGGATTCTGGACCCAGTGCCAGATCTGCTGACTCATTCGTCAGGAGCTCCTCACCCGTCGCTTCTATCCCTCAAGTTAGCAGCCTGGCTGCTCCGCTTCCCTACTTAGCCAGGTCTGAACTCCTTTCTCCGGCGGTCCAGAACATTCTGGTCGCCTCCCATAAGGCTTCCACTACTAAGATATATACCAGTAAATGGAAACGTTTTGTCCATTGGGTGGCTAGTCAACAGTTGGATCCTTTAGTAGCCCCCCTGCACAAGATTCTGGAATTCCTGTCCATTCTTTTTCACCAAGGAGCTTCTACTGCTACACTAAAAGTTCAGTTGGCCGCTATTTCCAACTTTCACATAGGAGAAAATGGAGCTCCCATTATGGCTCATAGGCTTTGTAAAGCCTTCATGAAAGGGTCCTTTCATCTCAGACCGACAGTTAGGCTACCTACAGCTCCTTGGAATCTGAATCTACTATTATCTCAGTTAATTTTGCCTCCTTTTGAACCAGCTTCTTCTTGCTCCTTGAAGTTTTTGTCTTGGAAGACTCTTTTCCTAGTAGCCATCACTTCAGCCAGACGGGTATCAGAAATTCAAGCACTTTCCATCAAACAACCATATTTAATTTTTCACCCTGACAGGGTATCCTTACGCACAAACCCTTCTTTTCTCCCTAAGGTTTGTTCAATCACCAACATTAATCAGTCCATAGAGCTCCCCACATTTTTCAAGAATCACTCCAACAAGTTGGAATATATGTTGCACAAATTGGATGTTCACAGGCAGCTGAGATTCTACCTGGATAGGACTAAAGACCACAGGAAGGCGGACCAACTCTTTATAGCCTTTGCGGACAACAAAAAGGGCATGGCAGTGATGAAGCGCACACTTTCTAAATGGCTCACTGATTGTATAACCCTTGTGTCTTCTGCTTCAAACCAAGTTTTGCCTACCAAACCAAAGGGACATTCTACGAGGTCAGTTTCCACATCCCTGGCTCATGCAGCTCGTCTGCCGTTGGATACGATTTGTGCAGCCGCCACTTGGTCTAAACCACATACCTTTATCACTCATTATAAAGTTGATAGTTTTTCCAGGGATAGAGCATCCTTCGGTTCCACTGTGCTCAGGAACGTTCTTCCGTGAGTCACTCAGGGTAGTGGGACGCTACCCATTTGTAAGAACAAACGGCGAGATTGAACACTCACATAAAGAAGTTATGTTCTTACCATAACGTTCCATGTGGAGTGTTCATCTCGCCTTTGTTCTTACATTCCCTCCCTCCCACCCTTAGGTCTGAAAGAACGTACGGAATTAGAAGTCTGGTCTGTTTGTCTCCCACTAGTGGTCTCTCTGTTATCTCTGCTGGCTTGAGCGAGTGAGTGCTGCTATATATATATATATATATATATATATATATATATATATATATATATATATATATATATGTATATATATATATACACATATATATATATATGTATATACATATATATATATATATATATATATATATATATATATATATATATATATATATATATATATATATACATATATATATATATATATATATATATATATATAAATATATATATATATATATATATATATATATATACTTCTTGACAGGTTTGTTTACTGTTGTTATTGCTGGGGTCTGGTTTGTTCTTTTGCAAACTAGATCTGAGGTAAAGGCAGAGGGGATTGTGGGATGTAGGTTGGTCTCGAGCTTCTCCTAGTTGCAGAGCTTTGCTAAGCGGCCGACTCGGAGCCGAGGATCGGCTCCAACACCCATTTGTAAGAACAAAGGCGAGATGAACACTCCACATGGAACGTTATGGTAAGAACATAACTTCTTTTTTATGCCTGAAGTGGTATCTTGAGTTTACTTTAAGCAGAACTATCTATCTCTCTCTCTTTCCTGAACCTAAAAATTAAGGTGAAAGGATACTTCATACCTTGGATGTGCACTGACAACTCCAGTACTATTGTGACAGAACTAAATCTTTCAGATTTTCAAATTAATTTTTCATTTCTTGTGAAGGTAGGAAGGGACAACATGTGTCAAAGTAGACTGTTTCCAGATGGTTGTCTTAGGCAGTTACCTTTTGCTATTTTCATCAAAACAACACTCTTCCAGGCAGGGTCAAGGCCCACTCTACCAGGGCCTTCATATATGATTTTTTGGAAAGTGGTGGATTCTGGAAGTATTCTAGAAGCTGCTACTTGGTTCTCTGTACATTCTTTTACAAAGGCAGTATAAGCTTGATTCCTTCTCTAGGTCCAGATCAGGCTTTCTAAGACCATTCACCAGGACTGCTGGACTCTTCTCCTTCCACCTCAGGATAATCTACCCATACTTTTAAGGCTACTGCAGCAGTCATCAGTATATTGAACATTAATGCAGATTTGCAAGTAAACTTACCAAAATAGTAGATGTTCAAATATTCACTGCTGCAGTAGCCGCTCCCTCCCTCCATGCCCCTTGTTTTTTTGCTGTGCTATTTATGCCAGGGTGTGGGCATTTATATTTTGTTGTTCCAAGCTTTTTCCTTTCCTGGTTCAGCATCTTCCTCTCTGTTGGCATGAAAGCTCTGAAGGGCTTCATGGTCAAACTTGTCTTTTAATCAGTTCAGCTCAAGCTGCCTGACAGTTTGGGCATGTGGAATTTGGAAGCTGGCCAGCTGCTATATCCTTGGCAGGGTATAACCCATGTAGCCAAAGCTAGTGTAGCAGTGATCATTCAGACATCTACTGTGGTGTTAAGTTTACTTACAAAACTGTGCTGCCCTTGGTGTCTTTTAACCTTACAACCCCCCCCCCCGTATAAAATTGGTAAGGGATTTGAGTCTCAGGGGAGAATTGGCTCAATCTAGTAATATTGTCTTTACAATTCTAGATTATCTGGGCTTCATGTGGAGGTTTATTTTGCAGTGTGCTTACAGTGCCTTTGCTGCATCTTTGCCTGCTGAACAGAAGTGTTATATGAAGGAGATTTTCTACTGCAACTCAGGTTTGAAAACCTGCTTTGAGGTGTCTTAAAAGCTGCAGGTCCCTTTTCTAGAAATGCTGCCACTTCTATTGTATTGTATTAAGAAGGTATGCTTACTTACATAAACTGAAATTTTCTGAAGATTTATAGCAACAGTGCTTACACTACAATAAGGAATTATATCAGATGATTGTATAATACAAATGTCAGCTATAATAACATAAAATAAAATTTGTGGTGTACTGTATGTCTTGAATATTTTTTGTATAAGTTTTGTATAATCTCTATATATGGAGCTTTTCTCCCCAGGCCTCCGCTGAAAATGGGTCTTATCCCATTTGGACTTTCCCAGTAAACAAATGTAAAATGAATAAAATAAAATAAAAATAAATTTAAAAAAAATGAGATTTTGAATGTTTTTTTAAGTGCTGAATTTGTGTTTGGAGTCCTGCTATCCAGATTCCCAAACGGTGGGATGATAAAAGAATTGATGTATGGGGTATCTAGAATGAATAGTCCGAAGAAAAATTTGTTGTTGATAGTAATTGAGAGAGAATATTCTTGGCAGTGCACAGAAAATCCTCCTCCCTTCCAGGAAATACCCCACCACCACCACAGCACAAACCAAGACACATCTGTTCTCTTTGGTACTTCTCTTGTTGGAAGCAGGTGTCGTAAAACCAGTTCCTGCACCACAAAAAGGAAACATATTTTTCACCAGAATCTTTTGGTACCCAAAAAGGAGCTATTGTGGAAACCACTGTTAGATTTGTCTTACCTAAGTACCCAAATTCAAAATTCTCACTCCCCAGATGGCCCTGTTACTTCTTCGGAACCACTGTTTCATGGTGACTTTAGATCTGAAAGATGCACATCATCACATTCTAGTTTCACCCGGCTTCAGGTTATATCTGATATTTGTTGCATCTGTGTCTCATTATCAGTTTTCTGCGTTACCCTTTGGGCCATCTGCCATTCCTTGAATGTTCACAAAGTGTCTGGCTCCATTGGTTGCTTACTGCATGACCCAGGACATCCACATATTCCCTTATTTAGGTGACTTGCTGATTTGTGTAAGGTCTGTTTCCAGGTGTTATGACCTATTGCATAATGTCTCCACCATTCTAGCTCACCTGGGCTTCTCACCCTATCAAAAAATTGTCTTCCTGTGGTGTATGATAGAAGGGATTCACTTCATAATCTCAAAGTACTGAAATATTGAATTTCAGTATCTCAAGACTATGAAACCGAATCCACAAAATACCAAAACAACAAAACCCTGAACCCAAAACTGCAAAATTCAAAACACTGAACAAACCGCACACACTACACCATACATACACCACAACATCCGCATCACAACATAAACCAAACTACACACATACACAACTCATACACACATAAGCAGGGGGCAAACCCCCCACACCCCCCCCTACTTATATATACTAACTCCGAGATTGTACAAACAAGAAACAAAAGCAAACTCACACACGCACATTCTCCATTCCCTCACACACACATCAAACATATCAGCACACTCACATGCACTCAAAACCCTTACATAGCACTCACTTACCTGACATAACACCTAGATCCACAAACGGCACCGGGCACCATCAGCACACAATCCCGGATATTACATAGCATAAGGCCATAACCGTGAATTCCAGATATTTGAATTTGCGATTATGAACTTTCGCTATTGTAAACATTCGGCTTTATAGTCTCGAGATACTGAAATTCTGCATTTCAGTATTTCGAGATTATAAAGTGCTCCCAATAGAAGAGACATTATTTTCTCTGTGTTTACTAGAAGACAAAGTCCTGACTTATCAGATCATATTCAGGGAATCCTTTCTTCAGAAAGCTGCCTTTGCAAGAGAGTTTCTGAAATTTTTATGCCTTGTGGCATCAGTGGTCCTCATGATACCCCTGGCTAGACTCCATATGAGGCAGATTCAGTGGTACTTGATCCCAGCAGCTGGATCCCTTAGAGTTTTAGGTACTACTGCTGAATTCTGTGAAAGGACTGTTAGAGTGGTGGAAGGATCAAATGTCTGTCAGTCAAGCCCTACCCGTCTCCCCAAAGATCCCAGTTCAGTCAGTCCAGACAGACTTGTGAGACTTTGCATGGGTAGCAATTTCCAAGGCATCCAGGTGCAAGGTGAATGGAGTCCATTGAACACTACAAAGCACATAAATGTCAAAGAAGTGTTAGCTCAGTTCAGGCCTTAAAAGTTCTTTACCACTTAGTCTCAAAGCCCGCTTTTAATGGTCGCAGACCACCACAGTCATGTGATACCTGAACAAACAAGGGGGTATAAAGTCAGACTCTGACAACTGGCAATGATGGCCTAGGAGATAGCCTTATAGCATACTGATGCTTCAGGCCTCATACATCCCACCAGAGCAAAACATGGTGGCAGACAGACTACCTTACGAGTGGAAACTCAAGACCGAGGTCTTTCAGGATTTGATGTAGGGAACACCTCAAATAGAGCTGTTTTTCTTCTTTCAAAACAGACAGTCCAAAAATTTATGTTCGAGGCATCCTTTCAGCCATGCTTGGAGGACAGACATATTCTCTTTTCCTTGTATGTTCCTTTATGGATTTCCACCATTTCCCCCTTATACCTAAGGTACTTCTGAAGATTCAGAAATTACTAAAGATCATTATGGTGACCCCACCCCCCCTTTTGGTCCAGACAGAATTTATTGTCTGTTTTAATGGAATTGGCCAAGAACAATTGCCACAAGGTTCCTCACCCTCTGGATCTGTTCACAGTGTCAGGGGTGACCGTATGATACCTTTTAGGCTGTTGGCTCATGATGATATGCAGCAGGTATTGAAGGAGGCAAGAAAACGTGCAGCAATAAAATTTTATGTTTACAAGTGGAA
Organism: Protopterus annectens; assembly: GCF_019279795.1. Classification (NCBI taxonomy): domain Eukaryota; kingdom Metazoa; phylum Chordata; order Ceratodontiformes; family Protopteridae; genus Protopterus; species Protopterus annectens. The sequence goes on along the minus strand of NC_056735.1, from coordinate 878,101,187 downwards.
AAGGTTTTCTAGATGGTACCTAACCAATAACAGAGGGCCTGGTTTGGTGTTTACAACTCTGGTTTTGAACTGTTTGTGTGAGCTACTCAGTGACTTATCTTATGCATCTATCAAAGTGCATCGTATGGTCATCTCAGCTTGTCTGCCCATGGAGCCCCCTCTTTTGTGTATTTTTGTGGTCAGTTTATGAAAGGAGTGCTGCACTTGAGACCCCCCTCGGAAGCAAATTCCTCTCCTTTGGGATCTCAGCCTTTTCTTTTAAAAACTGACCTTATCTCCCTTTGAACCTGCCTTTCAGGCTGATTTAGAGTTCATCACTTGGAAAACTGCTTTGCTCATTTCTCCGACATCTGTAAGGCAAGTCTCTGAGCTGCAGACTCATGGTGGGCCAACCTTATCCGATTTTCACCAACGGCAAAGTTGTTTTGCATACTACTCCATCTTTCATGCCAAAAGTTTGCAGAACTTAGCCTGAATAAAGCCATCAATCTTCCAGTTTTCTTTTGGGAACCTGAAAACAATAGAGAGAGAAGATTCTGCATACCTTGGATGTGCACAGGCAGTTCAGGTACTACCTTGATAGAACTAAGCCCTTCGGGAAGGCTGAATAGCTGTTAGTTTCCTATTTTCGGACTAAGAAGGGTCAATCTGTCTAAACAAATGATTGTTGGTTGCCCACTGTTGTTGGATCACACCATGGTAAATCTATTCCACCCAGGTTAAGGCACATTTCACCAGAGTCTTATCTTTTTTGTTTCCTTATTGGAAAGGAGTGGCTCTAAAAGCATTCTAGAGGAAGCCACCTGGTCCTCTGTTCATACTTTACAAAGCACTACAGACTGGATTCTTTCTCAAGTTCCAGTGCAGGCTTTGTGAGGACCATCCTCCTCCCTGGTAAGATAGGCTTTAGGAATCTACCCATATGCCACCAAGGCATTGTGAATGATGAACACAGTACATTTATGTAAGCTTTGGTTACCTGTAACAGCAGTCAAGTGCCTGCTTTCCTATTGCTTAAATCGTAAGGATCTGCTTTGGTTGTTTCCCCTCAAGTGTTTGGCAGTGCCTTGTGTAGACATGGCCATCTTGATTTGATATTTTAACTGTAAAAGCACCCTTGAAATTTCACCAATACTTAGTTGAATGCTGGTCAACTGGATTGCAGTGACAAGCCGTGCTGCCAGAGTTGCAAACCAGATACTTTTGACATTACTTTATATTCTCATCACAACCAAGTAATCAATAAAAAGGGACTTTTGCTATGGATATGAGCTTTCCCACTATCTCCATTACCAACTTGTTAGATGTTGGCATCCTGAGGCAATTTGAAATTGCTGTTTACTGACAACCAGGCAATTCTCAAACTGATAAGGCATATGAGAGATGTATTTACACAATGTCACTGGAGACAAATCTCATGCATAAAAAGCACTCCTAATGTTAGTCCGGTTGTAAGTAGAACACATGCTACACCCATCATACACAGTACAAAGCAGACACATAGACCTACATGACGCACTTAAATGTAACCTTCCTAAATCCCAAAGACCTCCTAGATTAAGTTGTTTGTCTTTCGGCTTTTCTTGGTTAGGGGTTGCCACAGCGGAACTCCGGTGTGCTAATGATTGGCAGTAGATTTTCCACAAACACCGAGGTGCCAGCTCGACGTCCAACCTTCAACGAAGGCACGCGCATTTACGCATGTCTTTCGAACACCCATCCAACCGCGGGGAGGACATGCAGACTCCACACAGAAGGCACTCCCTGCACTTCAGCAGAGAATCGAACAGGAGAACCTCTTGCTGTGAGGCAACAATGCTACCACTGTACCACCGCGGATTTACCTCCTAGATTAAGTACACATAACAAATGCACTCTTTCAAAACAACACCCACATCATCGCATACAGCCACATGTCATGGAGCCTTTCCTCCTAAGCCCATAAGGCAAGCCACCACATAATCCAACATTCTGGTCATTGGAGACTCCATTATGAGATACCGATATCCCTCTCACCAAGCTGAAGTCAGTTGCTTATCTGGGGCCAGGATCCTCTACATTATGCATGCACTTGGGTCATTGGACCACATATACCAGTATGACTCAGTCGTAGTCCATATGGGTGGTAAATGACTTGAGACATATTTCCTTAGAGTATATAAAGAGAGACATCATGGAGTTCTTAAAGTATGTGTCCTAGGCTGGTACGAGCCTAGCATTGAGGAGCATTTTACCTTCTCCAAGGATAATACCACAGTACAAACACAAGATGACTGACTTTAATAATTGGATTAGTTTCTGGGTGCAATATTTGTCAGCTTGGAGGGAGGTGATAAACAGACCATGCTGCTTTGCTAGGGATGGTCTGCACCTCTCCCCTGTAGGCTTTTAAATGTTAGCTAAAACAGTGGTTTCTCTGTGTCTTTTTTAGACAATGCCAAATTGAATGGACTTCCAACATAACAAATCAAAATCAAGAAAATCTAAAGGCATTACTGCTCAATGATAGGAGTCTAAACAAGAAACTCTACACCCTACAAGCTTTCCTCACACTAAAGAATGCTGATGTCTGTGCAGTAACTGAGACATGGTCTAAAGCCATGGAGAGCACACTGACAGTGCAAGGCTGTCTTGACTTTCACATATTTAGACTAGCTACTCTACAGACAGGGACTAAAGGTGGAGTCTTGATTTACATCAGAAATAAATGTACCTCAAGGCTGGTCAAACAGGACAAAACACTTTACCTTTTCCATGTTCAAATCACCATAGGCAAAATCCCATACCACTTCCTTGCAAGCTATAGGTCCCCTCTATGACCCAATAAACCAATAATATGTATGTATGCTTACTGGAAACAGTCACCATCCAACCCAGTGCCATATTCATAGGCAACTTTAATTACTTTGCTATTAACTGGTAATTTCAAGACACTAGAGAGAGACATAAAGTCTACCAAAGTCATATTTGAGGTAAATTTGGCCTCCCAGGCCAAAGGCATTATTTAGGTTTATAGGTTCATACTAGGCTATCTGCCCTAGGGCATTTATAAGCCTAGCCAGAATGTGTTTGGCTTTCGCCACCCATTTTAAATTTATTTTGCTATGCCCTTTTTCGAGGTTAGTATACTGTGCCTCTGTCTAACAGTGACACAGAAGTGATACCCGGGGTAAACCTACGCTCTCCCATCCACTCATCAAGATTCCTCTTGAAGAGAGTCAATGAGGGACTCTGCCTAACCTGGACTGGGATTTTATTCCAGAGTGAAGGGAGCCTCTAGGTTAAGAATCTGTCCCTCCAGCATGTCCTATTTATTTCAGTGCTGAGGTTCAAGTCTCTCGAGCGCGTAGCTTGATGGGATTTGGATTTTCTGAGGTGCAGCATGTCCATTAATTCCGGGTTGGATACGGCTTTATACGTCAGGCACAGATCGCCACTGAAGAGGCGGTATGCCACTGAGTAGAGCTGAAGTTTCTTTAACCGGGCAGCATATGGCATCTGTTTGAGCCCTTTGATCCTCTTGGTGAGGTACTTCTGGGGTCTTTCCAGTTGCTGCAGCTGTCTGGTAAGGTACATCCCAAAAGGGGCATTGTTCTCAATTATGGGCCTGATGAGGGATGAGTAAAGAGGCGTGGTGACCTCCCCTGATCTAGATGTGAATCCCTTCATGATTAGGTGGGCTATATAACATGTTTTTCTAACCACTTTGGCCACGTGGTTGTCATGAGAGATTGCTATCAACTTGGGTCCCCAGGTCCCTAAATACTACTTCTGTACTTAATGGATTACCACCTATGTGGTAATTTGTGGGCACTTTGTTTTTGCCAAAAGGGATGACTATACACTTTTTGGCATTTAGCTTGAGGCCATGGCTCTGGCACCAGTTGTCTGTTTCTATGAGGCCCTTTTGGAGGATTCTTGTGTCGGCTGGAGAGTCGATTGTGGCGCCCAGTTTGCAGTCATCTGCGAACTTGGTCAGCCACAGTCCTTCCGTGTTGGCCTGTACCTCCAAGAAATGTATACCGAACAAGAGAGGTCCCAGGACTGAGCCTTGTGGGACACCACTTGTAACTGGTTTGGAGTCTGACATGGCTGCAGCAATTTTAACTATGTGGGTTCTGTCCTTGAGCCAGTTTGCAATCCATCTAGTGACATAGGGGTTTATATTTAAGCTGGTGAGCTTATCTATAATGCCCGAGTGGGGTATTGTATCGAAGGCTTTTGCGAGGTCCAGGTAGGCTGTGTGGACCACCTTCCCCTCGTCAATGGCCTTGGTGACTATTTCAAAGAAATCAACCAGGTTTAAGAGGCAGGATCTGCCCTTAACAAAGCCGAACTGGGTAGGATCCAGTGTCTGTAGGTCCCCAATATCTTTATTTATGAGGTCCATGATGATCCTTTCCATAGCTTTGCAGACCAAGCTAGTCAGGCTTATGGGGCAATAGTTTCCGGGATCCATTGAGGCACCACCTTTATGGAGAGGGACCACAGTTGCTGTACGCCACTCTTTGGGCACATATCCTGTAGTAAGGCTGAGATTGAATAGTAGTTTTATGTTTGGGTTTAGCTCTTCTTGGAGTTAATGTAGGACGCAGCCCGGGACACCGTCTGGTCCCATTGATGCTGTGTTTTTTGCTTTGGAGAGGGCGGCTCTTACCTGAGCATCTGAGATGTCAGGGGGGCAGCACTCTGCTGGGATAGATATTTGCCCTTTTGGTGGTGAGGGGGGGGGGAGAAGTTTGTGCTGAACCTGTCAGCTAGGATGTTGGCAATGTCTGTGGGTTCAGTGTATTTTTTGTCATTTTGGACTAATTCTGAGCATATCTGGGAATTACCACCCAGGTTCCTAACATAACTAAAGAAAGCCTTGTGATTATCCTTAGTGTCCTGTGCAATTTTTCTCTCTAAGCTGGCCTTAGACATTTTTATGAGTGCCCGTAGTTTTTTGCTAATACTGATCAGTGATGCCTTCCCTTTTTGGGATTTTGCTCTATCATTTAGTAGCTTCCTCCTTCTATTGTATAGTTTGTTTATGGCTGGGGTCCACCAGACAGGACGTCTGCCTTTGGAGGATTGGGTCTTGGTTTTATTTGGGATCGCATGATCCATGCATTCCTGAAGGTGATCATAGAATGCGTTTATAAAGGATTCTGCAGTCTGGGCCGTATTTTCCACAGGCCCGGGGGCTTTGAAGGATTCCACCTTGGTTTTGAGGAGTGTGAAATTTGCTTTAGAGAAGTTTTTCACTGTGGTTTTCTGGGCAGGGGTTAGGGTCGGGATGTGAATATCCAGTGAGATTAGTTTATGGTCTGATCTTACCAGTGAGGGATACACTTTTGGTCTGGAGCATAGAGTCCCCATGTTGGTGATGATCAGGTCCAGTATGTTTTCCTCTCTTGTGGGAGTGGTAACAAGTTGTTCCATAGCATTTGAGTTTATAAATTCTAGGAACCTTTGGGCTAGGGTGTTGGAGCTAGAGTAATGCTCCCAGTCTATGTTTGGGTAGTTGAAGTTGCCCAATATAATGGTGTTTGGAGAGACCTTCATATTTTCCAGTGTTCTCAGAAAGGCCGATTGGGGTTCCTGGGTTTGGGATGGTGGTCTGTAGCAGGCTATAAACTGGAAGGCAGTTTTACCCACTATTAGTTGCACATGGATAGTCTCTGATGCTTCGTGCTTTGCCACCAACCTGGAGGTGTGGGTATTTTTGATGAATATTGATACTCCCCCTCCTTTTGTGGTTCGGTCCAAGTTTTGGGGCCGAAAGCATGGTATGAGGTATAACCTGGTAGTGCTGGGGTGCTCTCGGGAGCCCTGAACCAGGTTTCTGTTACTGCACAGATATCGATGTTCTCCATGCTAAGGAGAGTTTCGAGTGCGTGCATCTTGAGGTTTAGACTTCTGGCGTTGAGTAGCATTACTCTTAGTTTCTTATTCCTTGGGATACCTATGGAGGTGGTTTTGACTTTTGAGCCTTGCCTAAAAAAGGCACTATGGGGGTATTAAGAGCCTTTGCCAATATCCGAAAGCCCAGGGGTGACAGGTGCAAGCCGTCCCTAGCGAAGCATCGTGGCTTGTCGAGCATATCATCCCAAGCTGACAGGCATTGGATCCCCTTTGAATGACACCAGTACTTAAGCCAATTGTTGAAATTGATCATCTTGTCTTCATATTGTGGCATCATTCTTGGTGAGGGTAAGATGCTACTCAAGGTCAGGGTCATACCGGCCTGGGCTACATGCTCAGAGAGCTCCTTTGTCTCTTTTCATGTAGTCCAGGGAGGTACGTCTCAGGTCATTCACACCAGCATGGACAATGACTGAGTCGTATTTGTACTTGCCTTGGAGTGACCTGAGTGCTTGTGTTATGTGGCGGATCCTAGCGCCCGACAGGCTGCTCACTGTGACCCTCTCCTTCAGCCTGGTGAGCGGGACGTCAGTGTGCCTGATGATAGAGTCAGCTATTACAAGTGTATCAGGTATGTTGTTTAGTCTTAAGGGCTGTGACTGTTCGGCACACTGGCTTTGTGAGATATGTGTTGCACGTGTTTTGTTTTGGGGTAGCGGTTGCTTGGGTGTCTGCTTTGGAGGTCTCTGCTGCTTAGTCACATCTTTATTTAGAGCCTCCGAGTATGTTTTTGTGTGATTATGTGTTTGGTTTGCTGCCGTGGTAGGTCTGTGTGAGACTGGAATTGAAGTGAGTGTGGTTTCCTTCTCCTCCTGACTGGTTATGCCAGCACTGAGTTGAGAGAGCTTAGCCTCCAGTTTGGCTATATGGTTGCATCTCTCACATGTGTTGGAATTTGTTGGGAGGAGGAGAGGGTTGTCTGTGTACATGAGGCAGTTGTAACATTGCCTCAAGATTCCCAGGTTCACCAGCTGGACCGGAGAGGAGATTGACAACTGACATTTGGACATGCTAGAATAATATTGGGAATTCCTTAATTGAAAACAAGGGCCAGTGGGGAGTGAGGGTGTAGTGCTTTTAATTTTTAGTGCTAACTTATATAATTGCTTTAGCTCGCAAGTGTCAGGTAACTTAAGTGCAATGTGTTACAGGTAACTTAAATGCAAAAACGACAAACAGTAACTTTCTTTCAAGTGAAACAAGGAAATAAGTACAGTAAGCAATGCAGATATCACTAGTGATCCACAGAAGCGCTGAGAAGCCGCGTATTAGGTGGAATTAGCGTTCCAGGGAAATATGCAAACAAGCATATAAACAAAGCTAGATTCAGCAGGCCTGGATCTAGTCTATGCTGCAGCAAACAAGGTGTACTAATTTCAGTAAGATACAGTTCATATATTCAGGCACTATAAACCTTTAACCAGAAATTCTGTGTCCGCAACCTCAAAGGAAATACAAAGTTGTCTACAGACCTCATATGGAGCCACCTATACTGAGCCAGATGTAGCAAACCTACTGTCTGACAAGTTCAGCTCTAACTTTTCTCCCTCAGGAAGTACCATCAAATATAATTCTCCCTACTGTCACTAGGGAATGGTCCTCCATGCACTGTCTAAGGCCAAGAACACTGCATCAATGGGCCCAGACAGTATCCAAGGATGTCTTCTTAATTGTATAAAGCATGACCTGTCAGGGCCTCTGAAATTGCTGTTTAACCTTTGAATCCAGGCAGGTTTCGTGCCTCATGAATGGAGAAAAGCAACATTCATCCCTGTGTACAAACATGGACCATCTGGAGCCCCTGGAAACTACAGGCATAAGTCTCACTAGTCTCGTATGCAAAGCCATGGAAATAATTATCCTGGAAATGATCAATAATGACATAGGAAATCTTCATACTTAGGACCCAACCCAATTTGGTTTTGTCAAGGACAAGTCATGTCTACTCAACTGGGTGGATATCTTTGAAAAGGTCACCAAAGCAATGGGTCAGAGAAAAATGGTTCACACTGCCTAGCTTTACCTCACCAAGGCATTTGACACAACACCCCAGTTGAACATTGTTGATAAACACAGTTGGTTACGTATAAACCCTTACGTTAACTGGTGGATAGTCGGCTGGCTCACAGACATGGCCAAGGAAGTTAGAATTTGGGGAGTCCACCTCTACAAAGAGACCAGTCACAAGGGGAGTCCCTCAGGTATTGGTCCTGGGATCTTTCCTTTTTGGTATTTACTTCACTGAAGACAAGACCAATGTCAAGGGCCTCTGGCTGACCAAATCTGCAGATGTAAAGTAGGAGCAGTCATAGAACCCCCACCAGCACTAATTTTCTCCATTAACAGCTAACAGACAGTTTGTATCAAACCCATAGACTAAAACTAAATGCCAAGAAATAAATAGTATCCTTCGGGAAGTCATCCACCCTGGGTAACCTTCATTAACATCACCCCCCTAAGAGCTAACCCAGTAGTCATGGACTTGTGCATAGCAAAATGTAGGCTTTGACCATCATATGTCTACAATAATGAGGAAAGCATTCTATGCTGTGCAACTTATAAACAAAGATATGGCATCTAGGTCCAAGGAGGTCATTGTTCCACTACATTTAGCATTCATCAAACCTATCATTGAGTGCAGTGCCCCCTTTGGTATTTACCTAACCACGTACATCCAGCAATTGGAATGTCCACAGAGGTTCCTTACTCAAAGAATACAAGGGAGTAAGTAACATGTCCTATGCAGACCACCTCAAAGCCCTATCCCAGAGTCGGTCTTCTACAGTCTGTTGAAGGGGGATCTATGTCTGGCATACAAGGCATTGTTAGACCCTACCATGATGGACAATCTGCATATCTGCTAAACAAACAGCACCAGAAGTACCCATTCTAAAGACTTGAGCCTTGTCTTTAATTTAAGTAGGACCTGCTGGAGAGACAGGTGTATATCCCAGAGACTACCCCCATCTCTGGAACAGGCTCTCCATCCATGTAAAGCAGAATTCCTTCCTAACCCTATCAAAGTGTGACTTGGACAATTGGATGGGGAACAGTAAATTCATCCTCTGGTTGGCACCTTGGTCTCTAACAGACACAGGCAGCCTGTAAATGGTTTATCTCCCAAGCCCCTGATTCCACTTATCAAGGGTACAGGAACTTGTCAGATATTCGGGGTGCATGGCTAGGGTTAAAAAGGCTCTAGTGGTCATTAGCCTAGTACACACCTATGAATCGATGATGTTGGAATTTCCCAGTGCCTCAGTGACAGCACCCACCACCATCCCCCTTATTGTGTGTGTGTGTATGTGTGTATGTATATATATATATATATATATATATATATATATATATATATGTGTGTGTGTGTGTGTGTGTGTGTGTGTGTGTATATCTGTATTGATATATATTTTTGTCTGTGTGTGTGTGTGTATATATATATATATATATATATATATATATATATATATATATATATATACATATACATATACATATACATATATATTTACTATAGGTTTACTATCAAATGCTGAATCTCAAAACAAAATCTAATTAATTGCCCAAACTGATAGTTTGAATTTGGGAATGTCACTTTTATAGAATGTCAGAAATCATCACGTCGACATCCGTATTCAAACTTATTTGAAATGTCAGGAGGTGACGTCAGACCCTCAGGCAGTTGTGCTGAAGCTGCCATAGGAATTATACATGTACAGTACAGTTTTTAGAGTTTTGCAGGGGGACAGGCCCCCCCCCCGCACCCCTTCCACACACCCTGCATTTTATATATTCCAACTCTGAGATCGCACCGCAGTGAGGAAAAGGGTAAATTTCCTGATCCCGACTGTAGTGCGAGCTGTTATCATAATGTGAATCCCACATTAGCGAATGCACACAACCATTCACTAGTGAAGATTTGAACATTCCCAGAACTGGAAAGCATGCATTCAGCCATCCCAGTTTCGCAATTCTTGCTCCTGGTCCTTCTTTGTTCTTCTACTTGGCACTAAAGGACTGAACAACTGACATCGGATTTAGACTTCCTCTGATGAGAAGGGGTTAACAATTCCCTTGTCACAGGTAATCAGAGGAGGGAATTCTGGGCTCTGGAAAGCTGCCAGTGTGGGTTTGTGCAGGCAGAGTATCCATATGCCATTGAGACAGTCTAAAATTCAAACATCTACTGTTACAGATAAGTAGAACTTGTGCATCCATACTTGTCAGCCAAATGGTATTATCTGAGCGTAACTGACCACTGCATGGTTGGTGGAATAACTCAAACTTGTGGGTCCAGAAATACGGATTTCTTTTTTTTTTTTTTTAAAGATAGTTTACTTAGTGTCCATTACCTCTGCTTCTTGAGTGTCGGAGATTAAGGCCCTTGTGTGTACAGATCATTATCTACAGTTTTACAAGAAGCAAGTATTCCTTAAAGGCAGTAATCAGAGTTCTGCTTAAACTGGTCCACTCATCTGGTTTTCTCCTTGGAGCAGAGACTGGGGGAGGCCTTCATACCATGCGTATGCATCCCAGATATAGGTACAAAGAGAGTGCATGAGTTGGAAAAGAGTTAAAGCCATTTGTCTATCTCCACTTTTGAACGGTTTTAAAAGCAAAATGGTCTCATCAAATTCATGACTTTCAGAACTGTTTGTGCTTCAAGACACAGATCTTTGACCAGTCAATTTGGCCAATTATTTCTTTTAATTCTGTTTGTAAGGTGGGCATGTACTTCTCTTGACACACTATTGGCTGATCCTGAATGGGAAGGTTAAGGGTGCTAGCCCTGTCTGCAAGGTTAGTTAACAGAAAATCCATTCTGCAGATATATTTTCAGTAGCATGTAACAAACTTCTTAAATTATTCTGTATTTTTTGAGGGAGGTTATATATTTTTTAGGGGGGTAGATATTGTAATACAATGTTCTCTGCTTCATGCTAGGAAAGAAGGGGTTGAACATCTGACATACAAGCCTTTTTCAAGTGTATTGCTAACTGCATTGTATTTTTCCATCAGGTGACACTTCACTGAATAGACAGAAATGAACACCACCACACTATACCAGCATGTATGCTGCTGTACCCCATAGGAACTAGTTCAGGGCAACCATAATATCAACAAGCTTTATAGTAATGAATTTTGTGAGTAATTTCCCAGAAAGTTAAAGCCCTTTTCACTGAAGTAAACAAACAACTTGGGATCTTAATAAAATCCACCAGAGCCAACTTTGAGGCTTAAATAGGCAGTATGCCAAAGCATTTTGATCTTGTATGCAACATACGTCACACATATCCTCCCTGTTCAAGACATAGGGCATAAAGGTGACATACATATGCAGTTACTCAGAATTCTTTGCTGCCAGTCCGAACGCCATTATCACTTGTCAGTCTGAATGCCCTTTGCTGTGCTGAATACCTAGCCATCAGATAAGCGGCCCATTGAGGTCTTTTTTTCTTTTTGTTTGGGTCTTGTTCTTTTTTGGTTACCTAGAATTCAAGTCATCCAAGAAGGGAACATGTCAGTGTGGGAGACAGTTCCCCAAAATGATCATCACAAACCGTGTCTTTTTTGTCTGGGTGCTTCCCACAACCATACATCCTGTAGCATTTGTAAAGCGTTTGTGCTCAAGACTGTTAGAATCCAATTGTCTTCCCTGGTCCTGTCTTGAGAACCATTGGCTTAAACAGTTACCCCAGGGGGTAGCGTGGCAGAATCTTCTAACCCAGAATTTTCTAATAAGTAAGAAGGCGGCCAAGAAATCTCAGCCTGATTCTTTGTCTGTCCAACCTCCACCAGACGTTTCTGTAGAAGCATTGAGATAGCTCTTAGGCTGTCCAGTGTCTATGCTGGATTCCTCTGCCATGACCCCATTGGAAGCCAGCATGGATCTTTCTTTTGCATGTCCCCTGAGGCTTTACAGACATTTGCTTCAGATGTCAAGGGAGAACCGTTTTTGATCATCTTGGAGGGCCGTATAGGGATTCTGCAGATTCTGGTCAGGGAAGAGGTTCCGGATACACTTATTGAATCTCATCAAGGGTCAGAACCTCTGGTGTTTGGTAGGGCTGACATCCCTACCAGGAAAAAGCAGAAGACTAAGCATGCTTCTGTATGCCCTAAGGATCCGCAAAGGGAATGGCAGGAGTTTATTTAGGGCCTGTTTAATGCCATAATGGTCCTGAAGCCTCCCCAATGGGTTTCTGTGCCTTCTTTTCTTGGACTTCAGCTCCTTCCAAATGGACTATGGAACCAGATTCTTCAGATGAGGATTTGGAGTCTGATGATCGTTTTTTTGTCCTACTCTTCCCAGATGCTTTCGCATTTGGCTTATGGTTCTGATGAAGAAGAGTCCATTAGTTTAGAGTCTCTTTTTGAGGAGTTAACTTTTGAAGGCACTGTACCTAGAATGATGGAATATTTTAAGTGAGATGCATCTCAAGTGTGTGATATCCAGAAAAGGTATTGTGAGCTGCTTCAGATGGGTACTCTTAAACAATCTGCAGTACCTTCTGTGTTGGCTGCTTTATTGGACACCTTTATAGCTGTGTCTAAGCTTCCTAATTCCCAGCCTTCCATTCCAAAGAAACCTGACAGGTTCTATAACATTCCTGAGGATTGTCAATTCATATTTAAGTTTCCTTCTTCTGACCTGTCTGCTTTGGGTTCTGCTTCTCAGGTGGCTCATCACTTTATCAAGTGTAGTTATGATGCTGCTGATGCCTTTTCCAGAGCTGCTTTCTTCAGGTCTGTCATGAGGCGTTATCTTGGCTTCGCCTGCAGTTTTTACCTGAGGACATTAAGGCCAAGTTGCTGGGTGCTCCTTGGGATAATAAAAAAAAACTCTTTGGGACTGCTACTGTTGCTGAGGTAATGCTCTGCAGAATCTTAAACATATTTTTGTGTCCCCTATCCCTGCGTTCTAGAAGAACTATCTGCCTTTGTTGACAGGCAGCCTGGTCAGGCCAGTAAAGGCAGGAAGAGTGGTAAGAGAGCTCCTCCTGTTAAGTCTTCTCAGGCTCCTTTGGCTCAAAAGCCTCCTTTATCTGACACGCCTGCTTCTCTTTGAAGTCTTGCACCGGCTTACCCCTTGGCCAGGTTCCCTCATCCCGTTGGGTCTCCATCTGTCTTCTAAACTGGCATATTATCACCTTGTTGCTTCATTCTGTGGAAGTCTCCCTCTCTCCTCTTTCAAGGATTCCACAACCTGCTCTGGAACAACTTCATTTCTCACAGAGCCTTGGGTCCCTGGTGGACCAGGTAACTATTAAACCTGTCCCTGCTTCATAAATAGGAAAGGGATTTTACTCCAGGATGTTCCTGGTTCCTTGAAAGGAGGATACTTTGAGACTTATTCTGGATCTTTCCTTGTTCGACATCTTTCTCAAGGTTACTTCTTTTTGGATGCTCATACTTCAAGCTCTGTTTCCTCTGGTATTATTCCAGTCTTTTCTGGTGTCCTTGGATCTAAAGAATGCTTGCCTTCATATTTCTATTCACCTTCTTTTCAGGAAGTTTTTATTTTTCTCTGTTTCTTCCTCTCATTTTCAGTTCTGTGCTTTGCCCTATGGACTCTCTACTGTCCCAATGATCGATCTAAAAATGCTTAGATCCTGTGATGGCCTTTTGCAGGCTTCAAGGCATTCAAAATGTTTCTTCTCTAGATGACCTGTTGCTTCAGGCATCTTCTCCCATTTGTCTATTACAGGCTCTGAAGTTCACTATATCTCTCCTACAAAGTCTGGGGTTCAGTATCAACTTTCAAAAGTCTGTCCTGACTCCCTCTCAGGATCATGTATAACTGGGTTGCAGGATTCAGATATTGCCAATGTTGGCCCCTCTTCCAACTCCAAAAGTTTGTCCTTGACCGCATTCTGTCAGTCTCTTTTTCCTCTGCCTTCTATTACAGCCAGAGTCTCTTGAGCCCTGGGATTCATGTCCTTTTCTATTCCAATGCTTCGTTTTGCCCGTCTGCAAATGCAGAAGCTTCAGTGGTACCTGAAAACATTGCCATCCTCTGGATTTCAGTGTACCTGTCATTCCTTGTCTACAGTGGGAATTCGGGTGATGGATTCAGCAACTTTCTTTTGACCCAGGCCTGCCCTTTCAGCCTCAGGTTCCTTTTCCAGAACTGTTCACCGATGCTTCAGACATGGGACGGGGGACTTCCTGTAGCCATCTGAAAGTTCAAGGTCTTTGGCCCACCATTAGAATTCTGACCATATACATATTAGAGATGGGTCTTTTCACCCCATACTGTGTCCAGGCCATGTGAAGGTTTACAAGGACAACACCTCAGTGATGTGGTATGTCATCTAGAGGGGGGCATAAAGTCTTAGCTTCTTTGCAGGTTGGCTTTTCAGGCAGAGTATATTCCTTCAGAACACAATCTGCTGGCAGATGCCTTGAACAGGTTGTAAACACAGGCTCATGAATGGATGCTTCACAGAAATGTGTTTCTGGACATAGTCTATTGGTGAGGTATTTATTTATTGACATTTGTTAACCGGGTTTGTCCAACTGGGCTTGTGGCCCATTTTCAGTGGAGACCCGAGGAGAAAAGCTCCAGTAATAAATTTTAAAACAAGTACAATTTTAAACAATGTTGATATAATAGCAGTTATAGCAAAACAGCTCACATGTTGGGTTACATGCATAAAGTTAAAGTTGCATTAAAAAGAAGCTAAGTAACAATTTTACATTGATATAGTTCAATAGGTCAACAATAAACATTTTTTGTTTGTATAAAATTGTGCAAATGCATAGTAGACACATTGGAGAGAGAGGTGTAATGAGGTACTAAGTATGGCCCTTTTGAGGGTACATAAAGGGAAGGAAGACTAGGTAGGGTCATGGCAAGGGCAGGTTCTGGAATTGAGAAAATAAGCTTTTGGTTCATTTTTAAAGTGTGAGGTGTGGGAGATTGAACATAAGTCAAGGGGAAGTTTGTTCCAAGCATGGGCAAGGGAGTGTTTGTAGAGTAGTTTGCTTACTAACCTTTTTGGGTGGTAGATATCAAGTAATTGTTGGTTAGAAGTATGGAGGGTCTGGGATGGGATGTAGATGGAGACTAAGGAAGATAGAGATGGACAGAAGGAGGGTTTATAAAGAGTAGAGTGTAGCATATGAACTTGATAAGATAGCAGAAACTGGGGAAGTTCAAGCTATTGAAGAGAGTTCAAAGAAATGGAGTGGTGTGAGTTGTATGGGGAGTTAGTAATGAATCTGGCTATTTTGTGGTAAGTCTGTTGCAGTTTGTTTAGAGTGGAGGCCTGGATATTGGTAAGAACTTGGGTGGTGTGTAAGAGGGAGAGGAGGAGGAGTGCATGTCCAAGGGTAAGTCTAGATTCAGGGGTTAGGAATTTTTAGTTCCGATATAGTAGACCTAGTTTCTGGTTTGTTTTTTTTATACCTTGGAGTATGTGTAGGTTGAACTTGAGTTCGTCATCGATAATGACCCCTAGGAGTTTTGTGTGGGTGTCTGGTTGGATGTTTGTATTGTTAGAAGATGTAATAAAAAAGGAGGTTTTGTGATGAGAAAGAGAACGGGGAAGGAAAAGTAGGAGTTTGGTCTTTTTGGGATTTAGGATCAATAGGTTGTGAGAGAGACATTGCTCAGTGGATAGTAGGGCCTGTTTGGTCAAGGAGTGTAGTTCAGGAATGTTATTTGAGATGGATATAATTGTGGAGTCGGCATACTGAATAAGGGAGGATTCTTTGCATGAGGTGTAAAGATCATTGGTGAAGATGTTAAACAAAAGGGGTCCCAAGATGGAGCCTTGGGGAACACCAGTGAAGATGGGAAGGAAAGGTGAGGAGGATGAGAGCCATTTGACAGATTGTTCCCTGCCAGATAGGTAACTATTAAACCAGGCAAGTGCAGAGGGGGATAGGTGGAGATTTGCGAGTTTGGATAGTAGTAAAGGATGAGAGACAGTATTGAAGGCTTTGGAGAGATCTAGGAAGAGACAGGAAATGAGTTTATTGTTGTCTAGGGCCTCTGCAATGATGTGTGAAGGAGCGGAGGGCAGTGGTGGTGCTGTGGTGAGGACGAAATCCATGTTGGGTAGGGGTAAGTAAGTAGTGTGTGAGGAGTTGATTGAGAAGCTGAGAGTAAATACATTTTTCTAATATCTTGGAGAGGGAGGACAGAATGGCAATGGGTCGGTAGTTTGAGGGGTCAGTGGAGTTTCCACCTTTATGAAGAGGGATAGTGAAGAAAGATTTCCAAAGGGTGGGGGCAGTTGACTTCAGAATAGATTGATTAATTAGTATAGCTACAGGATAGACAAATGAGTCAGCAGCAAGTTTGAGGAATGTAGGAGATATTGTCAGTGGAAGGAGAGAGCAAGGTTTTAGCTTGAGTAGTAGAGATTTGATGTAAGTAATGGGAACTGGCTCAAAATAAAACAAAGTTGTGTTAGTGGGACTTGGAGAGGTGGGTGTCGAAGTAGAGTTTGGCTTAGAGGTTACCAGATTTTGGATGGAAGAGATGGTGTTTATTCAGGAGGGTAGCTGTTTCCTGGAGGAAGAGTTAGGGTATGGGGAGGGATTAGAGGGCTTTCCAGGGTAGAGGATGTTGTTGAGAGTTGACCAAAATTTTCCAGGATTGGATTTGTTAAGCTGAGCAGAGCTATAGTATACCTTTTTGTCATTAGTTGTATGTTTTTTTTTGCAAGGTTCCTCAGTTGCCTGTATTTTTGAAGAAAATTTGGTTGTTCAGTTTTAGTCCAGGTTTTCCAAGCATGATCTCTTTGTTTTATAAGGGACCTAGTCTCTTTGGAGAGCCAGGGAGCATGGTTTGGTTTTACTCTGATCTTCCTAGAAGGAGCTAAGGAGTTTGGAGTATTCATGAAGATGCTATTGAAAGTGCTTACAGCATCGTTTAGGGGGAGGTGTTTTAGGATGGACCAATCTATGTTGTGAAGAATGGAGTTAAATTGGGATGAATTGAAAGTCGACAGTCTTTGATAAGGTGGGGTTTAGGAATATGGGAGTAGTGTCTTAAGATGGTGGTAGGGAGATGATCACTGAGGGAGTCAGGTAAGGTGGTGGGATTGTGGTATTGGTGGGGGGAATTGGTAAGGATCCAGTCTATGATGGAGCTGGAAGTGGAATTTTTATGGAAGTGAGTGGGAGATGTTATAAGTTGGTGGAAGCCGTGTAGGTGGATACTGAGTTGGGGGGAGTCAGTTGTGAGTTTGGACCAATCATTGTTGACATCACCAAGGATAAGTGTCTCATATGGTATGTTGTGGGAGAACCAGGATAAGATGTTTTCAAGAAAGGGCAAATTGTTACCAGGAGAAAGGTAGATAGAGGAAATTGCAAGTTTTTTGTGGGGATTCAGATGGCAGTTAAGGATGATGATTTCAGCTGGGAGGAAGTCAGGAATTGGGGAAGGGTATGGTGAGAGGTTAAGAATATTTGAGTAGAAGATTGCCACACCACCACCTTTTTTTACAGGTCTATCAGATCGGAAGATATTATAACCTGCTGGGAGTATTTCACTAATTGAGATTTGTGGCTTGAGCCAGGTTTCAGATAGGGAGAGGATGTGAGCGGTATTGAGAGCTATCCATGAGTGCAGCTCAGTGACTTTGCTAGACTCTGAATATTCAGTGAGTAAATAGTTAAGTATTTGGATGGATATGATTGTTGTGACTGAGGTTGGTGACTGTTAGAGGAGTAAGATGGGGGCAGTGTAGAGGTAGTTTTGGGGAGAGAAGAGGGGCCAGGGTTGGGATGGATATCTCCAGAACAAAGTAGGTTTTTAGTAAGGAGAGAGTGTGTAGTAGATGCTAGATGGAGTTTGTATAGTTTTGACTTAGCTTTTTGGGAAGGTTTAAAAACCTGTATTATGGATAGTTTATATAGACTTGAGGTAGAGGTAGTAAAGAGATTAGGGGAGATAGTAAAAGATGAAGTAGTTGGATATATGTTGTATGAGTGAGAAGTTGGTGAACATAGGAGTGGGTCAGAGAGATTGGAGTGGTAAGAGGTGGAGATAGAGAGAATAAGGAGTACTGTAGAAGATATTACAAAATAATACATGTTGGAATAAAATATGGTCAGATAGAGTAGGTAGGGAGACAGTGGTATAGAGGAAGTGGTGTTGACAAGATTGACAGATTAGTAAGGTGGTTGTGGCAATAGGCAGGAAGTGGAATTGTAGTGGCTAGTGAGACAGGAAGGGGAGGGATAGTTAGGTATAAAGGTAATTGTAATGGGGGTGGGTGGGAATGGGGATAGGGTAGGGGAGCGAAGTGAGCCTGAGTGTAGCGAGGGCAAACAGAGCAGGGCTAGCACCCTGGTCAAGATGAAGTCATAGAAACAATCAGAAAAAGATAGTGAAAAACTAGCTTAAGAGACAAGGATGTAATGTTTCTAAAGGTATAGTCACCAGAAATAAAATAAAAAGAAATAAAATATGAGCAGAAGTAAGCTTACAAAAGGACATTCCTCAAGTAGGTCTTTTTGCCTCACCACTGAACAAGGCATCTCCCTCTTTTCTGTTCAGAGAGCCATGCCATCTTGCGTCTAAAATGGACGCCCTGTTTTTTTCCTTGGAAGGGAATGTTTCTCTATGCTTTCCCTCCACTTTGCCTGCTAGGAGCCCTGCAGAAGAGTCAGTTGGACTCCCCCAAAATCTTGCTAGTGACTCCCTTTTGGTCAAGACAGCACTGGTTTCCACCTCTTGATGCATTTGGCAAGGGGCATTCACCACAAGTTGCCTCACTGGTTGAACCTCCTCTCACAGGACAAGGGGTAACCCATCCATCCTCACTTTACCCACTCTTCGAATGACACTGTGGTTAATAGGGATCCCAGTTAGGCACCTGTTTTCTGAGGAAGTGCTCAGGGTTTTACAGGAGTCAAGAATACCTGCAAACCAGAAAGTCTTATATGTATAAATGGAAGAGATTTTCTGTCTGGTGCCATGCTCTTAACCACGACCCTTTTTCAGTGGGGATCTCTTTGGTTCTCCTATTTATGTGAGTTGCTCCAGTCTGGCTTGGCCTGTTCTTCCGTAAAGGCACATTTGTCAGCTATTTTTGCTTGGCTGCCCCTTGCATTCTACTTTGGCTTTTTGCCTTGAGGTCAAACAGTTTCTTAAAGGTGTCTTTGGTTTTGGACCTTCTATGAAAGACACATTAATCTGCAGCGAGCAAGAAGGAAAGACCTTGTCTGCTGTGAGGATCATGTTTTCTACTCCTCACAGGACCTTCTCTGGAAACCAATGAGGAGGGAAGAAAACTTGGATCAGGAAGTCACAGCACTCTTTTCAGGACCCACATGGAGTACTTCCTGCAGAGGGGGGGGGGGTTTCAACAGCTTATGCCACCCCATAGAAAGTGGTGGTCCGCAGAATCAGGGCTCTTGGAAACCTTTCCCTGAAAGGCCCTTTCAGTGCTCTTGAAGTGCTGCCCAACTGTCCATCTCTGGAGGCAGTCGGGGGTTGTCTATTCCTGCACCTGGATGCCTGGACAAGTATAACAGACACTACCTGGGTGCTAAACATAATGTCTAGAAGCTATTACATTCCCTTTTCTCTTAACTCCTCCAGGTCCAAGGAGGAAACTCCTTGATTGTCCAGCCAGTAAGAGTAAGTATACGTTTTGAGAAGTTCAAAAACTTCTACAAAAGAGAGTCATCCAAGAGATCCCAAGCAAACTGAGGATCCAGAACTTATTTTCACTTATGTTTAGTGCCAAAAAAGACAGGGAACCTGAGACCTATTCTGGATCTCAGCAACTTGAATCAATTCGTCAAGACGTCAAAGTTCTGAATGGTTATGGTTCACTCCATTCTGCCACTTTTACACAATGACGATTGGATGTGCTCCATGGATCTTCAGGATGCATACTATCA
Source organism: Protopterus annectens (assembly GCF_019279795.1). Lineage (NCBI taxonomy): Eukaryota > Metazoa > Chordata > Ceratodontiformes > Protopteridae > Protopterus > Protopterus annectens. The sequence goes on along the minus strand of NC_056735.1, from coordinate 878,081,411 downwards.
TATGAAGATCGACAGATGCTCCAAAAGTCATTTGCACTTTGGGCTGGTAGCCAGTCATTACCAGTTCAGAGATGTGACTTTGGACTCGCCACAGCCCCCAGGTGCTTACCAAGTATTTGGCAATCATCGTTGCTCACCTGAGGCTAAAGAGATTCCAGGTATTTCCATATCTAGACAATTGGCTCCTTACTGCACTGACAAAGCATCTTCTGATACAGTCAAGGGACTACCTAGTGAGAATCTTCAACCACCTGGGCATTACAATAAACCTAGCAAAATTGAACTTGACAACTGTTCAGAACTGACCTGGAAGCCATTTGAACCAGCAGATTATTGCAACATTAAGTTTTTTTCTTGGAAAAATGGTCATCTTAGTAGCTGTTACTTCCGCTAAGAGAATATCAGAGTTTCAAGCTTTGTCAGCCAAACCTCCTTACTTACATCATTTTTCATAAAGATAGCGTGTCCTTAAGAACAAATCCTTCTTTCATACCTAAGGTGGCAATGGATTCTAACATTAACCAATCCATTCATTTACCAGTTTTCTTCCCCAGATTTTCAAATGAAGGTGAATATCTTTTTCATCTCATAGATGTTCACAAGCAATTACATTTCTACCTCCACAGAACAGAGTCATAGGAAGTCCAATCAGCTGGTTGTCTCCTTCTCAGCAAGACTGTCAGGACAGGAAGTTTCAAAAATCACTTTAGCTAAATGGATAACAGACTGCATTTCATTCATTTATTCTAAGAAAAGTGCGTGCCCTTATCTCCCAAGACTCATTCCACCAGGACAATGGCTACTTCAACCGCTTTCTCTTCGAGAGCCTCAATTGATGGTGTGTGCTGCAGCCACTTGGTCTAAGACTCATACCTTTATTTCACATTATAACTTGGATATTGTTTCTAGGAACAGGGCATCCTTTGGCTCTACCGTGCTGTGGCACATCCTTCCATAAGGGCCAGCCAGGGTTTATGTAGCTGGGGACTCTGACCCATTAATGAGGAGGAATGAAAAGGACAACATCAGATTTAGAATTTATGTACTTAACATAACTAGGTATCTGTATTGTTCATTTTCATTACTACTCACGTCCTTCCCATACATCCCCTGGCCTGGTGCCTTTGTGAAGTGCTTGGAAGAATTCGGAATCCATGGGTTCCAAGTTTGATAATCAGATACTTTCTCTGTAGTTGATGTAACCCTTTCAGTTATAGGACAGCAAACTTGATGTGGGGAGGTGAGGATGATATGGTGCATTATGGGTAGAGGGAGGAGCTCGAGACCCAGATCCTAAAGTCCTAGAAAGCGGCAGAGTCACATCCGAGGCCTATTAGTGAGGAGGAATGAAAATGGACAACACAAATACCTAGTTGTGGTTAAGTACATAACTTCTAATTTATTTTCATCCTAGGACATTGGGTTTGGCTGTTTGTAAGTAAACCATCTCCTCCTGGATATCTAAGGGCATTTCCTTCTGTTATTCTTTTCATGGCAAACATTTGGCTACTTCCATTAGAGCTCACTCTACTAGGGCTGTTGCTCCTTCTGGTGCTTTCTTCAAAGGGTAGGACACCATTACCATCCCTGAAGCTGCTACTTGTTCTTCATTGCATGCCTTTACTAAGCATTATAAATTGGATATAGTTTCTAGGGCCAGAGCAGGTTTTGCTTGAGCCATTCTGCATGGGTTTGTTGAGGGGTCTTCCCAGCCTTACTCCTCCCAATCCTTTTCTTGAGCTTCTGTACTCTCCCTACAGTGAAGAATACTGCAGCAGCGATATAGAAGGACAAAGGACAGTTGTGTAAAATCTTACCATAACAGTAGATGTCCTTCTCTTCACTTTTGCAGTATTTGCTCCCTCCCTCCATCCCCCTTTTTCTTTTGTGCTTTGTTTTGGTTCCCCTCCTGGCCTAGGGTTTCCCTTTTCCATCTGCATTTTTCTCCTTTTGGATGTGCATACTCTCTTGTGTCCTATAGAAACTGTTTTCTACTGGGACAGTTCAGTTCTGGATAACAACTTCCATACATCACCTTAATGCCCTGCACCCTGAACGGGGAGCATATGTGTGTTGTACGGCACATACAAGATCTAATGACTTTGGTATACTGGCAAAACTTTGTGCTATCCTTGGCAGGAGATCCCAACAGTGAAAAGAAGGACATCTACTGTTATGGTAAGATTTTACACAACTGTATTTTATCGACCTTGGGATGAGTAATCCCAATATATTACAAAATGGAATAGGTAATTTCGAGCACAAATTAATCTATGACTCGCAGGCTATTGGAAAGTGTCACACCGTAAGTGTGGCTGCTTCCACTGCTTGCATCAAAAAGTGTCTCCATTGCAGCCTCTTTGTCAGGAGTCCCACCTTTACCAAGCATTATAGCCTAGGCAGTTATCTCCTTTGTCAATTTGGGGTTTTAGTATTTATTCTTCTGAGCCTTCACCTTTTGACCCTTCTGCGTCTCTGGCTTCCCAGGAGGACTTGTGTTTTTTGTGGTGGTACTTGCAATGCTTTCCATCAGCTTCCCATAAGTCAACCGGCCGAGGAGGACTCCTAGTATCAGATATGACAAATAAGTACGCACCAGGACATTTGGTCTTTGAGTGACTCATCCACCATTCCTCTGTGCTCAGATAACTTGTGCATCAAGTTTTTATTTATATAATCTAGTATTCTATTTAATTTTTAGTCTTGTAGATTAGGCTTGCCTAATTGATAGTGCAGTATGTTTGCAACCTAAACAACTGTCTTGGAGAGTGCAGCAGCAGTCATTGACAGCCCCCCCCCCCCAAAAAAAAAGCTGAGCTAGGAACTGCTAGAAAGGAAATTCCAATATTCATGCTACTGCATCTCATCAGAAAACCCCCTCCAGCACATACACCCACACAAACACATTGCTTGCATAATCGCACACACTTTCTATTAATAATGGTATGTCACAACATTGAAATTTTAAGAAATACCTTTATTGAATTACTCCATACAACTTTTTATAGATCTGTGCACCTTTTTTTGCCTTTACCCTTTACTGTTCATATACATGCTTTGTGTTTATGATTTCATTAGTAAAAATGTGTTCATGGAGTAAAATCTTCATCTTTGTTATAGTATGTATTGTTAGTATATTGATTTTTATCTAGAATGTCCGTAGAATTCTGGCAAAAATAAATCATCTTGTTCATGATGCCTGCCTGTACAATGACGTAAAAGTTGATTCTACACACAGATTTTTGAAGCATTTGTACAGGTATTTTTATACATCAGCTAGACTCCAGAGAATATTTCCACAGGTAGACAACAATTGCTGGGGGTATGATGGGAAAGAAAAGGGGTACCTTGGAACATTTTTAAAGAATGCAACAGTGTGATGCATTATAAATCCCCTAAAGAGTACTTTTGTCAGGAATGTTGGGGAAGCAAAGTATTTTAACTAAGAAAGTGGGTACTTACGCATTATCACAACCAGGTTCCAAATAACTCACTGTTGAAATATTGACATGTCCTTCAGGTGCTGCTAAAATTATTAACATTATTTTGTCAAAAATGATTTATTAGTGTTATTTATTTTTCCTTTATAAACCTGTCTTGCTGATATGCATCTCTGGGATTTGTCTGGTAATGAGAAAGATGCCGACAGGGAAGAAGTAACAATTCTTTCACCAATGTATGGCATAGCTGTAAATGTAGCCTGAGCCATGTATCCCCATCTGTTGCCACAAACAATCTGGGCAAACAGTGAAATAATGCAGTGGCAAACAGCCAAAATGGGGACAGATTTAAAATATTTACTTTTGCAAACTTCGAACACTCATAGAACAGGATTTGTGTTCCCATTTATTGTCTGAAGGAAATGAAGTCTCAGTGAAACCTTAACCATCACAACATAAAAATGTGAAATGCCGTATATTTTACACACGGAAGTCATCGACACATAAAACTTTATACCCTACTTCAGATAATCATTTAAAGGAGCAAACAGTTCACCCTTTCAACACGGCAACATTTACATCAATATAGTAGTGCATCCTACGCTTCGGCTGGCAAAAAGTATACAGTGTCATTTTGTGATAACAAGGATGGTATCCCAGTTATGTGATGCAGTAAATGACAGCTGAGCCGCTTCAGATCGACTTTTAGCACTGCTGGCCCTGTCCAAAGCAGCTAAACCAACATTTCCTGGACATGTCAATATTTCAAGAGTGAGTTATTTGCAACCTAGTTGTGATAATACGTTAAGTACCAGAAAGTGATTTTGTTATGTACCTTTCCAAGCACCTACAACAATTGGAGAGACCACAGAGGTTCCTCACAAGGAAAATTCAAGGTCTTCAGCATCTATCCTATGAGGATCATCTGAAATCACTGTCACTTTATTCTGTTTCATACAGCCTACTTAGAGGCGATCTCTGCCTTGCATATAAAGCAGTCTTTGACTCTGCTTTATTGGAAATTCTGCATATACTTAAGTCAAATGGTACACTGGTTACTCGCTCTGATGGCCTTGACCTGGTAACTGACATTAATAGAACCTGGTGGAGGGATAGATTTGTCTCCCAGATGTTACCACACCTTTGGAACAGACTCCGCTTCATGTCAAGCAGAGCACCTCATTGGCCATCTTCAAACGCAATCTCGACGATTGAATGGGTAACTGTAAATTCACCCCAGAGGTTCCACCTATGTCCCTCTTGGACAGGCTGATAGGTGCTGATCATGGAAATAAGGGTAAAACTTGGCTAGGCTTGTAAGGGCATTAGGGTCATTAGCCTAGTCACCTCCTATGATCCTTTGATCCTATTATTCTTTTGAGTTTGTATATAGAAACTGACTTACTCAGATACAGTAAAGACCAATTAAGCTTAATGGTAGCTACCAAAAACGTAATTACTAGAAAACTGAAATCAAAAACAAAACCAAGTTTAACAGAAAATTATTGAATGTTGTAAAGAAGATAAAAAAATTGGAGATGGAATCTTTAGAAAATGGAAGGTACCAACTACATAGAATTAAGTGGACTGTGTCAGAACAATACATACAGAATAATGTTCAGGAGGTGTGAGATTTCAGGGAAGCCAGGACCTGAGAAAGCTATATAATGATATTGAATAAGTGATAAGACAAAAATATTATATTTGAATGCATGACAATTATTTATAATGGTTTATTTATAACTGAATTGTACTGATGTCACTTAGTTATATGTGATATTGTTAAACATTAGTAAAGATGTTTATAATAAGAAAAAAGATTTTTTTGTTGTGCTAAATTAACTAACTGAACTTCATTCAGTTACTGTTTAATTCGATGTTTGATTTCCAGATGTTGCTTTGAATTCACACAAAGGTACTTCAAGTTAATAATTCCCGTTCTTCTCTTGTCTTTCAATTTGCAATTGACAGGTGAGTTGAGCAGTTAGAAAAAATGTCTTCAGAAGAAGTATGCCACAAGGTCTTGCCACCAGATAAGGAGGAAAGAAAACGACTTGCTGAAGAACATAAAAAAGATGAAGATCCTTCACTGAAGCCCACTCTAAGAACTGTAATTCTTCATTTTTATTTGCTACATTTATGGCATTTTGATGACTGACTTCACTCTGTACAAACTTTAAATGATTATATATGTTTTTCTTTGGAACTGGTATTTTGGGCCAACCAGTTTTCATGTACGTTAGTGTAAACGTTTGCTTTTTACAGAGCTGCTAGAAGCCACTAGTTGTTGACCTTGGGCTGCTTTTTAGCAGTATTTTGCATTCATATTATACTTAATTTGTACATTTTATATATAGTTTTCTCCCTAAGTAAATTTAATTGCAAGCAGTAGGAGTACCCTATGATACAAGTTCCCTTTTTATCAAATATTAACTGCTCTTTTCAGTGACTGATTTTTTTGTCAGTTGGGACAGTCTGTCCATATCTTTCCCTTCATGTCTTTTATTTTTATTTATTTTGTTTACCCTTTGACTGGGTTAGTCCCACTAAGCTAGTAGCCTCTTTTCAGGGGAGACCTGAGGTGGTATTTATACTACTAGGGAAAATTAAGCCAGGGCATCAGAGAACTGTCTCTGCTGTTTTCAGTAGGTGCCATGGCATCTTTAACATCCATGTGAACTACCACCACCTCATGCAAGTGGGGCCCCTCGGTTTAACATGTTATCTGAAGGACAACACAATCAGGAGCATATCACTCCTCTTATGCTACACTGCAGTGTCTGTAATTGATCTGTCTAGTTTGAGAGTACAACCCACAGCCTTCTTCACCAAAAGGCAAGTGTACATGTTATGCCACTGACACAGACAAGGATTACCTTCCAAGTGTTCACAAAGTGTGTGAAAGTAGCAGAATAGCCACTCTTTTTATCTTCTAATAAAGACTTAAGCTGATTGCTGCAAAGTACTGTTTTACTAGGTACTTAAGCACAGGAGTTGGGCACCTGTTGCTTTAATGAAAGTTATGGGCAGTTTTGTAATAGTTCTGCTGTCTTTCACATTTTAGCAGTGTTAGGGTAGGGTATCTGAGATTAAAGGCTGATTCAGCAGGTGGCTTCTGCTTGCTTCTGCTATTTTTCTTTGAACTTCAGACAGCACAACTAACCATCATAAGGCCCATTTTCAAACTTCACCTGAAGCAACCCCCCACAGGATTACAGTTTTTCTCAATCAGCATTAGAAGCATTTGAAATAAACTGCCTGACTTGAATGCCTGGATTGTCTGTTGTAATCCAAATGTACTAGTTACTACTGAAACTTGGCTCTCACAAGAGAAAAAGGACAATGAAGTCTTACCATCAGGATTCAATATACTAAGGCTAGACGTGACCCATAGAAAAGGAGAGGGAGTAGCCATCTACAAAGATACTTTTAATCTGTCTCACAACACCTCCTTAACCCCTCCCCCACATAGCACTGTGCCAAAATAATAATCCCATGTCTTAAAAAAAGAATGAATGCAGGAATCTGTATAGTTCATCTCTACATACCTCCCCATTTAATAATGTAAGTATAGACAAATAATTACTGTCTTGCGTATCGAGTAGTATCCCTGAGGAAACTGTTCTACTAGGAGACCTAAATATCAATTGGATGAACATCAATTCAGATAACCCCACACACGCCATTAACTTATGTATGCATTCTCACAACTAATGTCTACACCCACCAGATACAATAGTGTTGCCAGCAGAACTTCCACCAGAGACTGGATTCTAACAAAAATCCAAAACAAAATTAAAGTGTCATTATCATTTCAATATCTGTAATGAGTAAATACCCACTACCAAAAACAACAATGTTAGAACCATGCTCAGAACATCTCCAGCTTTAACAAAGTTCTCAAACCGTAAACTGTGTAACTGGAGTGTCCTAAATACACTCATTCCTGATGAAGCTGTAGTACTGTTTAACTCCACATTTCTAAAAGTATTAAACAAGGTTGCACCCGCATGAACCAAATAAATCAAATATAATCCGGCTCCCTGGCTTTCAAAAGCATCTAAACATTGTATGAAAACGCACGGACAAAGCCTGGAGAAAATGGAAACTAACAAACTATGTAGCCATCCGCCAAACATATAAACAACTCAGAAATATCACTAAAATCAAAACTGGGTCTGACAAAAACAAAAACAACTGTATAAAACTGCAGCCATCCTATTGAAATAACCCCAAAGAATTTTGAATGCCTTTAACCAAGTTCTCAGACTTCACAATCAACCCCCTCCACTGCTGAACAAGGTGACTGTATGGCTAATAAATTTAACTCGTACTTTAATTCAGTAATCTTCCTTATAAACCCACAAAACTCTTTAAATAGTACAAATTCTTACCCCCCCCCCCAACCTCACTCTCCATTGCTTATACTCCAGCCTGTTTCTACTTCAACCATCTGGAAATTTCTCAGTACTCTGAAACCAACCAGCCTTACCCCTGATAACTTACCAGCAGAATTTATCAAAGTAGATGCTGAAGCATTCAAATACCCTCTATCTAGCGTAGTGAATTGCTGCATCAAGGAAAGTTATGTTTCCACTCTGTAGAAAAAAATCCTATGTGTTCCCATAACTACAGGCCCATAAACATCATATCTCCACTAGCTAAAATACATAAGAAGTATAGTCAGTCGCAAGTTCTCACCTAAATAACTGACATCTGTCTACATCTGATGTTGTCCTTTTCATTCTTCCTCACTTACGGGTTACAAATCCAATCCTCGGATCCAACTCGGCCATATACTGTAGACTTCTGGTCCAACTTTCAAGCTCCTCTCTACCCATAATGGCATACTCCATCCCTGTTGCTCTGATCATGATTGCCACCATCTTGGTTAGATGCAGGTTCCACTATCGAGCATTTGTCGGAGAGTTTTTTCTATTATCATCTCCTAAAACTTATGTAAAGCTTTAATTTTTCCAACCTCTTAGCTGAAACTGGCATTAGGAATATCTTTTTTCTACTAATTGTTTTTTAGTAGTCTGTTGTACTGTTGTTGTTACTTTCCTTACCTAACTTTTTAAAAGGTATGTCTTGTTGTTACCAAAGTTGGTAACCTTGTCTTTTTTCTTGTTCTTCTCTGATATGCACTGAACTATCTGGCGCATTTTACTAGGCTTCAGAGAGTTTTGACTAAGGAACTTTCAAATATTCTGGAGTCCATGTCTATTGATGATTTCAAAAGAACATCCTCTCAACTGGCCACTCTTTTATCTATTTCAGACACTTCAATGAGGTTAATCTCTTATACAGCTGAAGGTACCTTACAAGCAGCCGTTTCAAGCATCGCCTGGATGCAACTATGCGACTTAGCCGAGCCTTGTATGACGTCTTTATTAATGCCCCATTTGATGACACTTCCTTGTTTGTGCCATCAATAGAGGACACGCTTACTTGCAGTGAAAAACATGGAAAGACCCTGTCTCTGCTCTAGGGATCAAGTTTTCTACATGTCTGTGGACCTTCTCTAGGAACCAGAGAGGCAGTAAGAAAATTTAGTTCTGTAAATCTTAGGGACCCTTCCAAGATTAACGTGGAGAAAATTCCTGCAGAGGGGAAAATTTTAACAGAAAACATCGCTGTAGAGGCAGAAGAGACCTGAAAAAACAGGGCTTTAGGGATTCTTTTCAGACAGGCCCTTTCAGTACTCCTGAAGCATTGCCTGACTGCCATAATCTGGAGGCAGTTGGAGGTCAGTTTTCTTTGCACCTGAATGCTGGACAGGCATCACAAAAGATTCATGGGTGTTAAGAATAATATCCAGAGGTTATTGCATATCATTTTTCCCCCTTCTTCACTGTCAAAGGAATAAAGTTTCTGATGTTCCACCCAGTCAGAGGAAGGCAACAGCACAAGAAATCCAAAAGCTGCCAAACAAGAGTCATCCAAAAGGTCCCCCCAGACCAGATAAGATTCAGAACTTATTCACACTTCTTTTTAGTGCTAAAGAAAATAGGAGACCTCAGATCCATTTTGGATCTAAGCAAATTGAATCAGTATGTAAAGAAAGCAAAGTTCCGAATGGTCATGGTTCAGTCCATTCTTCTCTTTCTGCACAAGGATGATTGGATGTGCTGTGTAGCTTTTCAGGTCACATAGTATCATATCAAAATAGACAGATGATCCAGAAGATACCTCTGCTTTCAGCTGGAATCCAATCATTACCAATTCAGAGCTCTGTCTTTTGGACGCACTACAGCCCCCCCAGGATGTTTACCAAATGCATGGCAGTAGTTGCAGCTCATTTGAGACTGAAAGGATTCCAGGTGTTTCCATGTATAGACGACTGGTTCCTTACCGTCCAATTCAAGCATCAACTTCAACATGCCAGGGACTATTTGCTCCAGATTTGCGATTCTGAGTATTGGATAAATCTTGTCAAAGCGAAACTTGCACCAGCTCAGAGCCTGAAATTCAGCGGAACAGTTTTAAACATGACTACATTAGCTTCTTCTAGATTATATAAAGCCTTTATGAAAGGCATTTTTCTAATAAGGCCCCCAATAAAGGATCCTTCACCACCTTGGGATCTTCATGCAGTACTTGAATGAAGGTTTGATGCAAAAACCCTTTGAACCTTCAGACAAGTCTGACCTAAAGTTTTTTTCATAGAAGATGGTTTTCTTGGTAACTATAACTTTGACAGGAAAAATTCTGAACTCCAGGCTCTTTCAGCAAAAACTCCTTACATTGTTTTTCATAAAGATAGGGTTTCTCTACGGACTGACCCTTCTTTTTACCTAAGGTAGCTTCTGAAAATAACATCAACCCATCCATTCACTTGCCAGTCTTCTTTCCAAATTTTGCCAGTAAAGGAGAGTACATGCTACATCTCCTTGATGTGCACAGACAACTACATTTTTATCTTCATTGGACGAAACAGTTTAGAAAGTCAGACCAGCTTTTTGTGTCTTTCTCTCAAAATCGCCTAGGCCAACCAGTTTCTAAAGTAGACTGTATTTCATGGATTTCCTCTCAGAAGGGGTATTACATTACCAAAACATCCCCAAACTCACTCAGCTAGACCCATGGCAACTTCATCTGCCTTACGTTCAAGATCATCTGTTGATGACATTTGTTCAGTGGCTAACATGGTCCAAGGTTCATACTTTTGTTTCACATTACAAATTGGGCATCATATCTAGAAAGAGAGGCTCCTTTGATTCGGCAGTACTCTGGAATATCCTTCCATGAGAGCCATCCAAGGCTAATGTAGGTGGGGACTCTGTCCCATAAGTGAGGAAGAATGAAAAGGACAACATCAAATTTATAAGTTATATACTCACCATAACTAGGCATTTCTGTTGTCCAATTTCATTCTTCTTCAATTCCCGTCCTGTTTGGAATCTACAGTTCCATGTTTGAGACCTGTCTTTTTCTATCAGGCTATATCTGTTTCTCTTCTGTTGTTTGGGAAATAGAGCAGCAATCTTCATCTGAGCTAATAGGGATATGGAGTAGGGCATTATGGATAGAGTGAGGAGCTCGAGATTTGGTTCAGAAATCTATAGTATGCAGCCAAGTCAGATCCAAGGATCAGATCTGTAACTATAATTGAGGAAGAATAAAAATGGACAACACAGATGCCTAGTAATGGTGAGTACATAACTTAGAATTTCCCCCTCCCAGCATGGTTTCCACCCAAATCACAGCACCACCACTGGTCAATACTACTGTAAACCAAAATAGAAATAATAGTCTCCTATCTTATGTATGTCTTGATTTAGCCAAAGCTTTTGACACTGTGCCACACAGTATACTGCTGCTCAAACTGTCATCCCTATGTTTTCATGGATTGTCACTGTCTTGGTTTAACATCTGCACTCTAACGGACACCAAACTGTAAATTGGCAAAATGTCATCTCTCCATTTCTGCAAATATCCACTGGCGTCCTCAAGGCTCAATATTAGGACCTTTACTTTTCAATATATTAAAAATGACCTCTACCTTGCAAACAAACAAGTCACCATCATCCAGTATGCTGATGGTTCCACAGTCATCTGTTCTGCCAAAATAGAATAAAAACACTTTCTACCACACAGAAACTTGGCTAAATAACTCACAGCTCCTCCTAAACTCCAATAAATCCATATTAATTTTGTTCATCCAAAAGCAACTATCCCAGCAACAAATAGTCATCCTCATTTCTTTCCTCCAGTAGTACTAAGGTAAAAGTAGTAACCCATACCAAATTACTGGGAGATTATGTTGATTAAAATCTGAAAATTGGCAGCCATGTTAAACAGGCTGTAAAGAAAACCCATCAAAAACTAGGTGCCCTCAGTAGAGCCTAAACATACTTAATAGGTTAACATTGCAACATCTCGTCTCATCCCAGTATTCCTTTATGCTGTACCCATACTTGTAAACTCGTAACCTCTCCTTGTTGAGCAATGCTGCAATAAAATAGCAACATTTTCTACAAGTCATTAGTACAGGACATACCACTGCATTGCATTAAAGTAACGTCAGTGGATAGAGTTAAGACATTACATAACCTACATTCAGCGTGTCACTACCCACAGGCTAATAAAGAAGCCTGTCAAATGTCCAAGTCTAAAAATATCTTCCAGCACTACTGCCCAAATAGATCATTATGTTCTACTGATAAAATTCTTCTAAAAGTTTCTAAATCAAACAGTAGTGCTGGAGACTCTCTGTATTCCTCCTAACTCTCTAAACTATGAAATTCCCTACCTCTGCCTGTTAGACAGTTGGAGAACAAGACATTGTTCAAACAAAAACTAAATGACTACTTACAGATCCGCTGGCTATGCTTTTGTACCTCTCCAGGGTAATCCTAAATACTTTTTTTCTCTGCAATCACTGTTAATCTTCATTTATCTTATTTTTCCTATCAAACTATTCTCCAGATGCTAACAGTGGCCTGTAATTATTGAACAAAGTGACACAAACAAAACTACATATAGCCTAGTGTGAATGCCAAACTCCCTCACATCAGTTTTTACCATAAATTGTTTGAATTCATTGTAACAACCATTTTATGCCAATCCTAAATTTTCTGAACACTGTAAAACTACACTTGTTTTGTTGTGTGTTTTTGTACTTTAATTTATAACAAGTTTGACTGTGGTTTTTTTTCAGCATATAATTGATTATTATGAAGTTGTTTTTATGTGGAGCTTCTCTTCACCAGCCTCCCCTGAAAAAAATGCAGATTATCTACCCAGTTGGACAGTCTGGGTTAAACTAATGCAATTATTAAATAATTGTTGCTCATGTTATGAAGTTTTGTGTTGTACATGGAACAGAAGGCAAACTTGGAGTTGCAAGAAAACAATTCTCTCTCCTTTGTATATGGCATTTTTGAAGAGCATTCATAAACACCTGGAAACCGAACACATTAGCAATGTCTGTGCATATAGAGATGATGATTAATGAGTGGGTCTCTCTTTTTCACTGTGGTGTAGCCTTGGAAGTTATTAAATTAGGGTAGTAAGTGTGGGGCAGAGCCCCCCTCTCCCCCACAAAAAGTTTTTTTTCTGTTTTGAGATTTTGTACTTTTGCATGCCATATTCCCCGTCTTCTGAATGTTTGTCCTGTTCAGTAGATCGTGTGTCATTGTGTCCTTGGTCAGAACGGAGAAGATACTAGAGATTAATTTCTTAAACCTATTCCTTGTCGGTCTTTTGTTGGCCAGTGGATCTTGGATTTCTCCATTTCATTCCATGCTAACTCCTTTTAGACATTTTTGAGTGAACATTTCCATTACTGATCCAGTGTCTTCCCTGCTGCTGAACAAGTTTTGGTTTAGTCCAGCTACTGAACAACTCTTCTAGTGCATATTGATTATACTGCATTTATCACATCTTTGGTGCACATGTCTTTTGTAGGCCAGTTCTTTCTGCTGCAGTAAAAGTTTGTACTCTGTGCGCAGGTTCACTTGCATAATTTTTCAAAACACTAGTGCTACTGATGCAGTCTTTGTTTGTTTTTAGTTTTTCTCCATGTTTTGTGTAAGAAATCTTATTATTGATGTTTTTAATGTGAATATAAAAAATGCTGGTCTAGCCCTTCAGACTGAGTGCCCCCCAACATACACACAATCTCCGTAACCTTTTAAATCAGTTTTGTTTTTTTTTTTTTCAAAATTGCCAGCAGACAAAATCTGCCTTGTTTGCCCAGAATTCCCTTATACACACAACCCTGTTTAAACACTGCCCTTACTTTGCTTTTTGCATTCACTAAGTTTTGTCTTTTAGTTTAATTTGTATATTGATTTGTGCATGTACACATTGTTTGGCAATCATTTTTGCTGGAAATCTGTCCTGTGAACAGTCCTTGAAAGCATTTGCCCCATTGACTGGAATAAATATCAGCCTCAGCAGCTGACTTTAAAACACGTGATGACCTGGAGCTACTGAGTTTAGCTGTAGATGCGGGCTGTTCCAGATTGCAGCACTTAAAAAATGAATGAACACTTTCATTGTTCTCAGCCACCCACATGCCTGTCACTGCTGACACTTGTAGGTGCTTAACCCACCAATGTCAGTCATCATAATTGGCATATGTTTATTAGAAGGTGTTGTAGTCCAGAATCATAAGATATTTCTCTAATAAAGATGTACTGAACTTTCACTTGCCCTTGCTCCGTTTTAAGGCTGCATTTCACTACAGCTTCATAAAACCCATACAGTATTGGAGTCTAAACTTTGATTTAGCCCATGCAAAGGACATGCAACTTCTGAACTGGGAAAACATTTGTATGTCAGTCTATCCCACAAACTCATGCCCATACAAGTGAACTACTGTATTATAAATCATTATGTCAGTAGATGCATATATTTCTACTGTGCATGTTTGTCTGCATAAGTTCCATATCCTTCCTCATAGCTAAGACCAGTTGCATAATCAAGCATTTTTATATGCAGTTTTTTGGTTTATTCTGTGTGTTTCCACAGGGTTGGTCAGTATTTCCTATGCATGCACCCTTCCATGCATTTCTAGTTTCTTTCATTTTTGTTGCCATCTGAGCTTCTGAATACTGTTGGAGGTATCATCGACTGAATTTGATTCAACATCTACTTTTTGATTTTTAGCCTTCTCATAATGATCTCAGCTAAGAAAACAGTTAATACTGTTATACTTGTGGAACATTTTACATATGGCAGTAGCATATTTCTGCAATTATTTGCAGTTTAGTGGTGTTTGAGTTGTGGGCCCTGGGTTGTCTAATCTTTAATGCTTCTGAATTCAGGGGGTGGAAATTTGGTATTTATATATGTATTTATTTGTCTTTGTTTACTGGGAGAGTTTGACTGGCTAATACCTATTTTCAGCGGAGGCCCAGGGAGAAAAGCTCTAATTCCTTACATTGCATTATACTAAGTTCTAGCCAAACACAGAGTAGTTAACATTTCTATTTACATTTATACACAAGCAGTATTACAGTTCTATTTACATTTGTGCACAAATAGTAGTTATATTTATACATACACATTCTAAGATTTTACAGAGGTGGAAGTTACTAAAAATAAAGCACACATACAACTTAGTGGGTTGTACAGGCAGCAGTTATGTATAAAAATTGTTTTGTCATTTCAGTAAGAGGTTAAGAATATGTTTAAGGAGACTATTTGGATAGTATTGTACAGTGAAACACTTTTAACCCTGTGATGAACATTTATTCCCAAAGGTTTCATCTTATGTTCTTGTAAATATAGTAATTTGCAGTTAGTGACATTCTTTCTGTTCCATTTTTGTGCTTGAACCCATTGTAAGTAATATGATCTGTATTTTCTGTATTGTAACATCTTGACTTACTTGCTGAATTTGAAAAAAAAATTATCAGCTCCTCTATCTAAACTTCCTGGTTGATCAGTTAAGAAAATAGGAGTGTCTGTACTTAGCAGTGCCTGTACCCATTTTCCATGTGATGTCCTTCAAGAATGCAACTGCAATCCTGACATATGGGTTGTCCTGCCTCAGGCAGCCCTTCGGTCGGCCGGATTCCAAAGTCTGGGTCCAGCGTTGGCTGATGTCGCCTCCCTCCTGACGTCAGAGCGGCCGGGGTATAAAAGAGTCAGCCGACGCCATCTTCTTCAGTCTTTCTTGCCGCGCGGTGCCCGAAGCAGAAGCAGTTCGCAAGTGCCAGTCGGCCAGCTCCTGTGTTTCCAGTTACCGAAGTCATCAAAAAGCTAAGTACCCCGTTGGGAGACCTTTTCTTGCCTCAGCCCATGTCAGATAAAACTGCAAAAGTTAATAATTGCTTGTCTTGTGGTAAACAAATACCTCATAAGGATTTCCAATCTTACTGCCTTCCCTGCCTCGGCCCAGACCACGACGTCTCGGCCTGTGCTGCCTGTGCTTGCTTCACTAAGCGCACACTTAGGCGCCGGGCAGACTTTGTGGAAGACTTTTTGGGGGAAACTTACTCTTATAACATGCTGTCGGAGCTTCCGACAGCACGTTTCCAAAAAGCGGCAGGACCGGGACTGACATTCGCGGCCCGTGACTTCCACCGACACCACGCTAAAGCCTACCGCGAGTGCATCGGTCTCTTCGGAGGCGGTAACACAACAGCTCCAGGCCGATGACACCGCTTTACCGAAGACTTCGGTCCCGGAGGCTACCCCGGTGCCGGTTATTGATTTTCCTCCAGAAACCGAAGCCCAAGATTTGCCTGACACCATTCCGGTGGACAAAGTTACTCCAGCACATGGGGCTGCTAGGCCTCCTGCATCTATGTCCATCAAGGCCTACACACGTGCTAAGGCTGCCAGCCAGGTTAAGTCTCACCCTCCTAAATCTTTTCCACAGGGTCCCACCTCTGATAAACAGATCATGACTTTAGCTGCAGATCTAATTTCTTTAATTAGGGGCTCTCAGGCTCATCCAGACAGAGGTTCTCAGCCGCCTTCTGACAAAAGGCCTAGGGTTGAGCAGACAGATACCCTTTCCTCAGATGAAGCCTCTGGTAAGTCAAGCCATTCAGATTCCCAGGAAGAAGCCTTCCTGGCCTACGAGGATTCTGATGCTGAAGAATCCATTCCCTCTGCTTCTCCTCCTGAAGATATTTCTTTTGGGGAAACTCTCCACTCCATGAGGGAGTATTTTCAGTGGCAGGGCCAGGACTTCTCCGACTCCAGAAAAAGGCTGCGGACCTTCCTTAAGCTACCCCAGCACAGGCCTTTAGCTATACCCCCTGTGTTAGATGTATTGGATGATGTGTATTCAGACTCCAGTGCTTCTCCTGATTCTCTCCCTCCTGCTCCTGTCAAGCCAGACAGATATTACAGGGTTCCTGATACTCATAAACATCTCTGTAAGGCCCACTCTGTTGATCTAGAAACTATTTCTCTGGGTCCAAAGGCGTGGTCACTTCCACGGGCAAAAATCCTTTGCCCGCAGACAGGGAATCTAGGTCCTTGGAGAGGTGGGGTAAGAAAGTTTATACCTCATCCACCCTTGCCATGAGAGCACTAAACTGTCAATTTCATATGTTTCAGTATCAGGATTTCATGTTGGATGATTTACAGAAAAAGTTAGCCTCTCCTGAGCCTTTGGATAGAAAGGCCTTGCAGGATTTGGTTCATAATACTCAGCAGGTTAGCAATCATTTTCTTCAATGTGGTTATGATGCATTGGAAGCTTCATGTAGGGCAGCTATGACAGGGGCTGAACAGACATTGCCAGATCATGTTAAAGTAAAGCTACTAGATGCTCCTCTGGAAAAACACAAGCTATTTGGTGCTAATGCACAGGATGTTTTGAAATCAATTGAGGAAAAGGCTAAATCAGTACAAACAGTCAAAGATTTCCTCCAGGTTCAGCCACCAAGGTTCAGCAGGAATTGGCCTTCGAAGAATTGGTCCTTTCCAGACACTGACAAGTTCCAAAGAGGAAAAAACAGGCATGCACGAGGTAGAGGGCAATACCGAGGCTCCTACAGAGGCCGCCAATGGCAACCAACTAATCAGAGAAGTGGAGCAGGGACTTCCACTGCTCCACAAGGACAAACACAATGACTTGACTTTGACACCGCCGACCAAGGCTCAAAGAGAAGCACCTTTAGGCGGAAAATTATCTGTATTTTCAGAAAATTGGCACGTTATTACAAGGGACAAATGGATTTTTTACATAATAGACAAAGGTTACAGGTTCCACTTCCATACCTTACCATCAAGACAAGGCATGCCAAACCTGCCACAAAATCAAAGGGCAGAGGCACTCATACAAGTTTCAAAGCTGCTACAAATCAAAGCAATAGAAAAGGTTCCTCCTCAGGAACAAGGCCAGGGATTCTACTCAAGACTGTTCCTTGTTCCAAGAAAAGAAAAGCAATGGAGATCTATACTGGATTTGTCCGCTCTAAACACTTTTATCATTGTGCCAAAATTCAAAATGCTGACGTTACAGCAACTTCTTCCCTTGCTGGGCAAGGGGTCTTGGCTGGTTACTCTGGACCTCAAGGAGGCATACCTGCATGTCCCAATCAGACAAAGCTGCAGAAGATACCTCAGATTTCTTGCAGGGTCAGAGCATTATCAATTCTCAGCATTGCCCTTTGGCTTATCTACTGCACCCAGAGTGTTCACGAAATGCCTGGCATCAGTAATTGCACATTGCAGACTTCAGGGGATACAAATATACCCTTACCTGGACGACTGCCTTATACAAGCGGACAGCAAACAAGCCTTGATAAGAAACTTGGACTATGTCATTCACTTACTACAGGCTTTGGGATACACAGTCAACATTCAAAAATCAAGACTACTGCCATCCCAACAAATAATTTTCCTAGGAGCCAAACTGGACACAAACTCACAGATGGCTTTCCTCACAGAAGAAAAACAAGAACAATTATCAGATACTTCAAAAATCTAGCAAAGCAGACCCAGATGACGGCAAGGAAAATCCTGCAGGCCCTGGGTTTCATGGCATCTTGCATTCTTTTAATTCCATTGGCAAGGCTATACATGAGAGAACTACAATGGTACCTAAACAGTTTATGGTCTCAACACAGCCACAACCTAGAAGCAATTATTCCACTCATTCCATGTCTACAACAGGAGTTTTTGTGGTGGGCACAAGCAAGCCAGCTAAACAAAGGTATGTCTTTCAGCAAGCCTCAAGCAAGCCAAATCATAACAACAGACGCCTCAGACCTTGGATGGGGGCGCACATGGCAGGCAGATGCATTCAAGGGCAATGGGCACCAAAAGAATTGCATCTGCACATCAATCAAAAAGAGATGTTGGCAGTGATTCATGCAATCGAGGCCTTCAGAAAATTTCTTCAGCAAGGCCATCTACTAATAAGGACAGATAACACCACTGTTATGTGGTACATAAACAAGCAAGGAGGCACCCATTCATACCCCCTCTGCAGACTGACAATGACTCTTTGGGAAAAATCTCTGAAACTGAACATAGAGTAGCAATCCCAGTTTGTTCCAGGCAAGGACAATGTTCTGGCGGACAGTCTAAGCAGAAACATTATGGACCCTCACAAATGGATGTTGCATCCAGACATTTTTTCACAAATACCTCATGCATGGGGAAGGCCAGACATAGATCTCTTTTCCTCACACCACAATCATCATCTGAAGAAGTTCTGCTCAAGGACACACCATCCTCACGCATGGAGAATGGATACTCTCTCCTTCAGCTGGAATTCTCTAACAATCTATGCATTCCCACCTCTGCCTTTAATGACCAAGGTGTTACTGAAGATCAAACCAGAACAACCGAAAGGCATTTTGATAGCGCCAGACTGGCCAAGACAACACTGGTACCCATTACTAAGGAGCATAACTCGCACCAAGCCATGGCCCCTGCCTCTATGGCCACTGCTTCTAACTCAGCACAATTACAGGACCATTCATCCCAACCTACAAACATTGCAACTGACAGCTTGGAGGGTTCCATGACTTCTTCCCATATCTCTCTCTCTCTCCAAAAAGGTTCAAGAAATCTTACTGGAAGCCCGCAGACCTTCCACCAGAAGGACTTATTCAGCCAAATGGAAGAGATTTACCATCTGGAATGCCAAAAAAGGTCAAGATCCATCAGTAATGAGCATCCCACAGATACTAGAATACTTGGCAGAAATGCTTCACAATGGCCTTTCCTACTCTTCCATAAAAATACACGTATCAGCAATTTCAGCAGAATACAACTGTGATCCACCTGTATTTTCACATCCTTTGCTAAGACAGTTTCTAAGAGGAATAAAGAATATCAAACCTCCAAGGAAACCACCAGTGCCTGCATGGGACCTCAACTTCATCTTGGAAAAATTAACTCTTCCTCCCTTTGAGCCAACAGCATCTTCAGAATTGCAATTTCTCTCCTGGAAAACAGTTTTCCTTTTGGCAATTACCTCAGCAAGAAGAGTCTCGGAGATACAGGCTCTCATGGCAGTACCACCATTTCTCATTTTTCATCAGGACAGAGTTTCTTTAAGAACCAGTCCTTCATTCATGCCAAAAGTGATATCCAGGGTTTCTCTAAATCAAGCAATTCACCTGCCTACTTTCTTCCCTAGTCCTCAAAATAAAGGAGAAAGGCTTCTGCACACCTTGGACATACACAGGCAATTGCGCTACTACTTGGACAGAACAAAGACTAACAGAAAATCTGACCAGCTATTTGTAGCTTATGCTGCTGGGGTACAAGGGAAGGCAATTTCCAAACAAACAATTTCAAAATGGATTGGAAACTGCATCAGATTCTGCTACTCTTTCCATGGAAAAGATGTGCCAGCCGATATCTGGCCACACTCCACCAGAGCTACAGCCACCTCCACAGCCTTTCTAAGAGGGGTGGCTACAAAGGACATTCTAGAAGCTGCTACATGGAGCTCCGTGCATACATTTTCCAAACATTACAGCCTGCCTTTATATTCCAGATCCCGAGCAGGCTTTGCTTCTGCAGTCCTGCAGGGCATTTTAGCTACACCATCTTTGTCTTAGGTCCTACCACCCCCAGCTTGGCTATGGTATTCAACCCATATGTCAGGACTGCAGTTGCATTCTTGAAGGACATAGTATAGTTTTGTACCTACCATAAATGTAGATGTCTGATAGATATGCAATTGCAGTCAGGTTTTCCCTCCCTCCTACCCCTCTGTTTTTCTCATTTTTGGGTCCATACCCCCTATTTCAAGTTAGCTGGGGATATATGTTATGGTGTATCTGTTTATTATTGTGCATGTCTGGAATTTCTTCCATTCTCTTAAGTTTAGCCTTCCTTGGAGGGCACCTGGCATCTGGGGCAAGAAACACTGAAGAAGATGGCGTCGGCTGACTCTCTTATACCCCGGCCGCTCTGACGTCAGGAGGACATCAGCCAACGCCGGACCCAGACTTTGGAATCCGGCCGACCGAAGGGCTGCCTGAGGCAGGACAACCCATATGTCAGGACTGCAGTTGCATATCTATCGGACATCTACATTTATGGTAGGTACAAAACTGTACTTTTTAATGATCACATTTGGTCTCCATATTTGTCGTAACATAAAGATGTTCTTCGTGTTTCACTGTTAGTCATCACACTTGGGTTATCTGCCTGCAAGTAGCCCTCTGTCGGCCCGAATACCAGAGACTTAGTATTTCTGCATCGGTTGCTGTCACTTCAGGACTGACATCAGGTCGTCAGGGGTATAAAAACACGCAGCCGACGCCATTACATCAGTCTTTCTTGCCGAGGAGCCCAAAGCAGAAGCAGTTCGCATGAATGCCGGTCGGCCACTACCTGAGTTTTCGTTTCCGAATTGAATCATCATGAAGTCTTTTAAAGCTAAGTACTCTGTTGGGGATCCTTTTTTCTTGCTCTAACTGATGTGAGAAAACGTTAATAATTGTCTCGCCTGTGGAAAGCAAATACCACACTGAGATATCCATTCTTACTGCGTCACTTGTTTACGCCCAGATCACGACGTGCCTCGCTGTCAGTTTTGTGCTTTGTTCAATGCCCGTCGTCGGGCCCTTATTGTCACTAAATACTTTTGCTCTCTAGCTCCATATTCCGAAATGGCTTCGGTAAGCCATTCGACTACAGATCTTCCGAAAAAACGTAAGGATAAAGACAGAGACAGACTGCACAAGTCCAAAACTGCTGATGACACTTCCATTAAGCTAGTCGACAGTCCGCTGGTACACAGTGAGGTGCTTTCACAGCCCCTGATGCCCGCTTTGATGGATTTGCAGGCCACTACCGAGACCCATTCGGAGTCCGGTATGGCACGACTCTTCTTTGACTACGGAAACTGCAGCTGTCTCTGCCTTGGATGGGTACGGAGCCGCTGTGCAGGCACCGGCTTCCAAGGAAGTTCTTGACATTACCGATACTCAACACTAACCAACGACTTCTTTCATGTCTTTAGTTCTGTCTAAAACTACCGAGTTTCTAAGGCCAATAGTATGAGCTACGCTTAAAAAAACGATGACCCAAACTCAAGCACCTGCTTCTTTGCCACAATATCAAATGCTTAAAATGGCAGAAGACCTGATTATGCTGATTCGGGGAAGCCAACCTTCTCCTGCTAAGAGAAAATGAAATCTGTCCCCAGCAGCTTTAACTGCCCAAGAGTCCGACGACTCTAAGGTTTATGAATATGAAAACATGCCTTTATCTACTTATGAGGATTCAAATGCAGAGGACTCAATTCCCTCTGCTTCCCCGAAAGAAGATTTTTCTTTTGGTGAAACCCTACATACTTTAAGAGAGCATTTCCACTGGGAATGCCAGGATTATCTTTAGTCCAAAAAGAGACTTTTTAGACTTGCCACAACATAGACCTTTAGCTATCCCTCCTGTTCTGTATGTTGTGGATGATGTCTTTATGGAATCCAGTCTAACTCCTGATACTTTACCCCCTGCTCCAAGAAAACCAGACAGGTACTACAGAGTCCCTGACTCTCACAAATTTCTTTTCAAAAATCCTACTGCTGACCCAGAGGTCATTTCCCAGGGGGCTAAAGGTATAAAAGCAACTACAGCTAAGAATCTCAACCCTTCGGACAGAGATTCCCAAGCTTTAGACAGATGGGGTAAAAAGGTATACACCTCTGCAACTCTCGCCATTAAGGCATTGAATTGCCAGTTTCACATGGTGAAATACCAGCAACATATTATGGAACTTATTAAAACAAAAATTATCTACTTTTACAGACTGTGCAGAAAATAAAGAATTACAGGAGCGTATGCATTCTGCAAGCCAAGTCAGCAAGCATTCCTTGCAATGTGGCTTTGACGTCCTAGAAGCATCTTGCAGGGCAGCAGTCACTGGTTCTGTACTGAGAAGGCATGCTTGGCTTAAGGAGCAGACCTTGCCAGACCATGTCAAATCAAAATTACTAGACACTCCTTTGAACAAGGACAATCTGTTTAGCACCAAAGCAGAAGAGGTTCTAAAATGATGGAAGAAAAAGCTAATTCTATGCAGATAGTCAAAGATTTTTTGCAAGTGCAGCCTCCAAGATTCAGTAGGCATTGCCCCTCGAAACATTGGCCCTTTCCAGCCCCCTTAAGGCTATCTCAAACTAGACTCAGGGGAAACAGACCCCCCCCAGATTATAGTCTCAGGGTATGCGGAGATCTAAACAATGGAGTATCTCCACTTCTAAAACAGGGAGTGCTAAGCCACCCCCTTATGGAAAGAATTCACAATGACTTCTCAACTCCTCTCCTCACTTCTGCCCAAGTGCTTGCGCCCATAGGAGGAAAACTTGTCCATCATGCAGAAAACTGGACCTCCATCACCAAAGACCGATGGGTCCTCAACATTGTATCCCAGGGGTACAAATTTTACTTCCATTCACTGCCAACCCCAAAAAGGTTCCCAGACCTTCTGCCAAACCAGTGGGCAGAGCCACAAAACCAAGTTCAATCCCTGCTCTCCATAAGGGCTGTTCAGCCTGTTCCTGCAGAACAGATAGGTCAAGGGTTTTATTCCAGACTTTTCCTGCTACCCAGAAAAGAGGGCACTTGGTGCCCAATCCTAGATCTCTCAATTCTAAACACCTTCCTTATGGTACCAAAATTCAAAATGCTCACCTTTCAACAGCTTCTTCCTGTACTGTCCATAGATGCTTGGTTAGCCACCCTAGACCTAAAAGAAGTGTATCTGCGCATCCCTATCAGGGACTCATGCAGGAAATACCTATGTTTCAGGGCAGGATCTGTGCATTATTAGTTCTCTACACTTCACTTTGGCTTATCCACTGCTCCCAGAGTCTTCACAAAATGCCTGGCTCCAGCTATTGCCTATTGCAGACAGAGAAAATTTCAAATTTACCCTTACTTGTATGATTGCCTGATTCAGGCAGACAGTCAGGAAAAGCTGTTGCAGCACCTTACATTTGTAAAGAACCTTCTAACCTCCCGGGGGTACACTATCAACGAAAAGAAATCAAAACTATTCCCCAGTCAAAAGATTGTATTTCTGGGAGCAAGCTTAGACGCAGCATCCCAGATGGCATTCCTTACTCCTGAAAAGCAAGCCTGTCTAACACTACTTCGCTCAAATGGCAGCCAGAACCCATCTGTCCTCAAGGAAAATCCTGCAGGCCCTAGGGTTCATGGCCTCTTGCATTTTACTAATTCCATATGCCAGACTGCATATGAGAAAACATCAGTGGTACTTAAAAAGTCTTTGGTGCCAACATTCTCAGGACCTGGAAACCGTCATACCTATCATACCTTGTCTAAGGACAGAGTTTCTTTGGTGGGCAGCAGCATGCAACCACAACAAGGGACTTCCCTTTACTCAACCCCACACCACCCAGACCCTAACCACAGACTCATCAGACTATGCCTGAGGGGCACATCTGGATGACAAGTGCATTCAGGTCCACTGGAGCCCAAGACAAATCCATCTGCACATCCACTAAAAAGAAATGCTAGCAGTTCAGCATGCTTTGACAGCTTTTCAGGTCCTTTCTGTGTCACCAGGAACCATTGCTAATAAAGACAGACAACACCACAGTTATTTGGTACATCAACAAGCAGGGGGGAACCCACTCTTACCCGCTCTGCAGGCTAGCCATGGCCCTGTGGAACACGGCCTTGGACATGCATATTCATCTGCAAGCTCAATTCCTGCCAGGCAAGCAAAACTCTCTGGCAGACTTAAGCAGAAATCTCCTAGACCCACACAAGTGGCAGTTAGACCCCAGCACTTTCAGCCTTCTAACCCAGAAGTGGGGGACCCCGGAGGAGGATCTTTTTGCATCCCCCTACAATCACCAACTCAGCAAATTCTGCACCAGGACACCTCACAGCAGGGCTTGGAAAATTGATGCCCTATCCTTCCAGTGGGTAAGCCTCTCAATCTATGCATTTCCCCCTCTAACTCTTCTCACACGAAGGTAACACAGGACAGACCAAGGACAATTCTAATTGCCCCAGACTGGCCACATCAGCACTGGTACCCACTACTGCGCAGCTTGTCTTTGGTGCCACCCTGGCACCTACCACAGACCCCAACCCTCCTCACTCAGCAGGAGGGACAGATCTTGCATCCACAACTGCAAACCGTGAATCTTGCAGCCAGGCTTATTCCTTGACTTCGCCCCCAGGGACCAGCCTAAGCAAGCAGGCGCTGAACGTCATTTTTGAAGTCAGAAGACCCTGTACAAGGAAATCTTATGCTGATAAGTGGAAAAGGTATTGTTCCTGGAGTCAATCTAAAGGAGAGGACAGAGCACTGCCCTCCTTACCTCTAATCCTGGATTACCTAGCAGATCTACTCCATAGAGGCCTATCCTTCTCTTCCATTAAGATCCATGCCTCTGCCATCTCGGCTCATTACAACACTGAGCCACCTCTCTTCTCTCACTGTCTCATAAAACAGTTCCTGAGAGGGGCAAACAACTTAAGGCCACCATGGAGAGACCCCACCCCTGCTTGGGACCTTAACTTTGTATTGGAAAAGCGCACACTACCTCCCTTTAAGCTTGCAGCATCAGCAAAGTTAAAATTCCTCTCTTGGAAAACAGCCTTGCTTCTGGCAATTGCTTCAGCTAAAAGAGTGTCTGAGCTACAAGCACTTATGGCTGTGGAACCCTTCATCATTTTTCATGCTGACATGGTCTCCGTCAGGACTAACCCACCCTTTATGCCTAAAATGGTGTCAAGTGTAGCTCTCAACCAATTCATTCATTTATCAACCTTCTACCCTAATCCTCAAAATAAAGGGGAAAGGATCCTGCACTCCTTAGATGTGCACAGACAGCTCAGATTCTACCTTGATAGGACTAAGACTTTCAGGAAATCTGACCAGTTACTAGTCAGTTTTGCACCAGGGACAGAGGGCAAGGCCATTTCAAAACCATTTCCAAATGGATAGCACACTGTATCCATTTCTGCTACAAACACCATGGGAAACCAACCCCTCAGGGGGTCAGAACGCATTCCACTAGGTCAACTTCTACCTCTACAGCATTCCTCAGGGGAGTCCCTACCAGGGACATTCTGGAAGCTGTTACCTGGAGTTCTGTTCACACCTTCACCAAACATTACCACCTGCTTATCTTTTCCAAATCCAGAGCGGGTTTTGCTACAGCAGTCCTGCAGGATATACTAGCCAGCCCCAACTCTTCTTGACTGCCTCCGCCCATTCTTCAGCTTTTGGAATCAACCCAAGTGTGATGACTGCAACAGTGAAACACAAATGAACATAGTGCAGTTGTGTACACTTAACCATAAATGTAGATGTTCGAGTGTATTCACTGTTGCTGTCCTGGTTTCCCACCATCCAGCCCCCTTGTCTCTCTCTCTTGTCTCTGTGTCTATTACTGTCCAATTACAAGGCTATTGGTATTTACTTTTTACTGGTGGTGGTTTTCCCACCATAACTTAGCTCCTTATTTGGGGGGCTTCTGACATTTGGAGCAAGAAAAACTGATGTAATGGCGTTGGCTGCCTGTTTTTATACCCCTGACGACCTTATGTCAGTCCTGAAGCGACAGCAACCGATGCAGAAATGCTAAGTCTCTGGTATTCGGGCCGACTGAGGGCTAGCTGCAGGCAGATAACTCAAATGTGATGACTGCAACAGTGAATACACTCGAACATCTACATTTATGGTAAGTGTACACAACTGTACTTTATCAGAGAATTTAATTAGTTTAGTCATGTTGACCCTACTTCACCTAGTGGTAGAACTGTGGCTTGTGCCACTTTGTAACCAGAGCCATTGCTTTGTTTAGGAGTAGCCAAGTCTTGTACTTTTGCAAGTTCCCCTCTTGCTTTCCAGAATTTGGTGCGTTTTTACTCAGACAAATCCAGATCTCGCATCCAAACTCATCTGCTGTCTGGGTCACTTAGCACACCTGTTTTCAAATATACTTCCTAGTGTATTACTTCTCTCTTAAAATCCTTCACTTTCAGGCAAGAATTGACCATTTTTCTTTTTTTTATTACAACAGAAACAGTCTTCTGCCATACGCCTTTAACTTTTCCCTCATTTTACTTTAAGCAACCTTATTTACCATCTGACTTTGTTCTGTTTAATGCCTTCAGCTTCTTTTCACAAAATAAAGCTCTCTTTAGTGACATGACTTCAGGGAGATATTATTTCTCCCTATCTGTGAAGTTTAAAAAAAAAGATGTTTTAGTTGCTTCTGTTGGCCTTGAAAATTGCTTAAACACACTAAAAAGCATAGAAGAAAGTCTTATTGGTGCCTCATTATTTTGCAAGGTAACTTTATGAAAGTCTATTCAATCTACCTACCTTGTCAGTTTCATTAAAGCATTTTGCATCTCCTGTATTTCTATCCATGTAGTTGGATCAGAAGTGTTTACGTATGACCCCCCTCATCTTCACAGGGAGAGAGATGTTTCCAGAAATTATGAAAACAAACCAACTTAAAACTATATTGCATGGTCTGACCCCTAACTTGTTTCAAAATTTTCTAGTTCGTGCATATATTTACATTTGATAACATGAAAAGTTTGGCTGGATAAAACCCATTTGCAGTGGCATCCCTGAAAGTAAAGGTGCACTAAGTGACATAGATTTAGAGTACGTAATGAAGATCCAGTTAAAATTTACATGTAAGAAGAGGTACACTACAAGAGAAAACCCTGAGGCATAATTTGCATAATTAATACAAAAAGTGGTAGCAAGATTCATAAAGACAAGCGCAGAATGCAAAAATGTAGGAATAGGAAAAAGTAATTCAATATATTCTGAAGGAACCATTCCTGGCATTTTTGTAGGTACATTTGATAAATTAGTTAGCTGTTGGAATTCCCAAGTTGTTTGCCTTGTATTTATTTATTTATTTATTTATTTATTTATACATTTGTTAACCGGGAAAGTCTGACTGGATACCTATCCTTTTTCAGCGGAGGCCTGGGGAGAAAAGCTCCATGTTATCAAAGAATTTAGTAACAGCAACATAAAATGTAGACATTTAGTAACAAGTAATAATATAGGTTACAAAATATTTAAAATGTAGCAATAGAGCTGTTTACAAAGTTTTAGTTAACAAATTAAGGAGAGAAAAAATGCAGTTTAATGATGTGTAGGAAGTTAATAGGTCAAAGATAAGTCATTTGTAGGTTACCTATAGGTGAGACATAAACAATTTCTTTGAAGCAATGAGTTCAGAGCAGTCAGTCTTTTAGAAGGGGTGTGTCTGTAAGATAAGCATATTCAGATAGAAAGCATGGAAGATAAGAAAGAAAAGGGTATTTTGGTTGGAGGGGTTTTGTTTAGTGTGGGCAGAAAAAATAGGTTGTAGAGGGGGGAATTGGTAGACACATCTGTGAGTTAGTTTGGATTAATAAGTTTGTTATTATGTTTTTGGGTTAGTTGGGGTTTTGATAGGAGCACAACTATTTTTTGACTAGCTCAGTTTCATTTTTGTTTAGTTTAGTCGGGGTTTAGACATGGACATAGCCAGAGTCTGTGCATGTGTGTCTTTAGAGCTTTTTTGAATTGAGGCAAGGAGCTGTTAGAGGTTATTTCTGGAGGAAGGGGAGTTCCATTTTTTTCCAGTAGAGTTGGAGAACAAAGAATCTCCAGCCGAGTTGTTTGCTTTGGTTGTTTGTACTAGCATTCTGCTGGATGAGCGGAGGGATGTTAGGTTGTTATAGGGGTGATAATTTTAGTTAGAATCGGGGTACTAGTAGGTTGGTAGAGGATTTTATGAGCAAATATGAGTTGGTTATAGTATATTTGATTGTGTAGCTCTAGCCAACCTAATTTGTGAAGATTATTACAGTGGTGGGTTCTGTATGTGGAGCCTGTGGCAAATCTAGCTATATTGTTATAGCAGCTGGTGATTTTGTTGAGGTTCGATTTAGATGGATTAGTGAGGATGGGTGAGGCATAGAGAAGGGAAGACAGAAGATGTGTGCGAGCTATGGTGGTTCTGGCAGTTTGGGTTAGAAATTTCTTTATCCTATACATGGATCCTATTTTTTTATTTACTGTTTTTATGGTTTTGTCTATGTGGACATTGTAATTCAGATTGTTGTCAGTGATTATGCCGAGTAGTTTGGTGTTTGGTTCAGGAGAAATTGTGGTCCCATTGTTTGAAGAGACTGTAAATATTGGTGGTGTTTGCTTTTGGGTGGGGGTGGGGAGTAGTAGTTTGGTTTTATTTGGGTTCAGTAGGAGTAAACGAGAATTAAGCCAGTTTTCTACTTTGTTAAAGGTAGACTGGGTTAGGGATTGTAATTCTGCTGGAGTAGAGGCAGTGCAGATCAGTGTGGAATCATCTGCATATTGTATGGAAGTAGCCTGTGGTTTAATTTTGGGCAGATCATTGATGAATATAGAGAAAAGAAGGGGACCTAGGATGGAGCCTTGGGGAATGCCAAGGGTCACAGGTAGAAGGGGGGATAGATTATCTTTCCACAAGACAGCTTGTTGTCGACCGTTTAGGTACGAGTGGAACCAGTTACATACTGAATTATCTATGGACAGTGAGTTGAGGGAGTCTAAGAGTAAGCTGTGATTTACCATGTCGAATGCTTTAGATAGATCGAGGAAGAGGGCAGAGGAGAGCAGATTCTGATTACGGTTGTGATTTATTATGTGAGAGAAGGAGATAAGGGCAGTGGTTGTACTATGGGCTGGTCTAAAACCATGCTGGGATGATGCTAAGAGAGAATTGTGTATGAGGTGGGCTAATAGTTGTTTCTGTATGCATTTCTCCATTATTTTGGCTAGGGGAGATAGAATTGCGATAGGTCTGTAATTTGAGAGTTCTGTGGAGTTTCCTCCTTTATGAAGTGGAAGAATGTGCGAGATATTCCAGATGGAGGGGATGTAGGATTCTTGGATAGTACGATTGATTAAGATGGAGATAGGGTATGCTATTACTTTAGCGGCTTTTGTAGGAATTCTGCGGGAAGTTGGTTGGCTGCAAGGGTAGTAGGTTTTAATTTCTCATG
The DNA here is from genome assembly GCF_019279795.1 of Protopterus annectens. NCBI lineage: Eukaryota > Metazoa > Chordata > Ceratodontiformes > Protopteridae > Protopterus > Protopterus annectens. The sequence continues at coordinate 878,051,538 of NC_056735.1, read as the reverse complement.
TAAAATTTGATATAATCTGTGGAGATGGGCTCTAGTTTTAAGGGAGGGGGTTATATGAGTAGGTGAGGTTGTGGAAGAAGAAGAGGGAGATAGATTATTGGCTAGGGATTTGACAGTTTCAGTGAAAAAAGTGTTAAAGGTATTTGCTACTGATTCAGGGGGTAGATTTAAGGTTGATGAGGGTGTGGAGTTAGAAGATTTACCTGGGTGTAGTAGTTTATTCAGACCTGACCAGAATTTTTTGGGCTGATTTTGATGTTTTTGCTGTAAATTAAAATAGTAGTTTTGTTTGTCTAACATAATAGATCTTTTAGCTTCATTTCTAATCTGTTTGTATGTTATGTGGGCTTGTGGGGAATTGGTGCCTCTCCATGAGGACCATGCTCTATTTCTAGAAGTGAGTTTTTGTCTAGTAGGATAGGTTAGCCATGGTGCTGTTCTGTTTTTGGTTCTATATCTACGTTTGGGAGCGTACTTGTCTAAGATGGCTAGGAAGGTGGTGTTGAATTCTGTGACTGCTTGGTCAAGGGGTAGTGTTTTTTAAGTTTGGCCCATCTGCATAGGCTTAGATCAGATTGGAAACTGTTTAGGTTAAAGTTCTTTGTATACCTGCAGGTTATAAAGGTGGTTTGTTGGGGCATGTCTTCTCTTTTTCTCATTATATAGGTTAGGAGGTGGTCGCTCATGTCCTCGGGTAGGGTACCTGCTTTGTACAACTGAGGATTGTTATTAATTAAGATCCAGTCTATGATGCTTTCCTTTTTGTTAGATTTGTTGAGTCTGGTGGGGGTAGTAATAGTTTGGGAGAAACCATGTAAGTTAATATGGGAGGTTGGGAAATGTGCTGAACAAGTTGTCCAGTCGATGTTGAAGTCTCCAAGTATGATTGTTTTTTGGGGGTGAGAGGAGGTTAACCATTGGAGTGTGCTTTCTAACGTATTTATGTTATTGTCTGGAGGAATATAACTACATACTATGTTTATAGCTTTGTGTTTGTTGAGTTGAATTCTTGACATTATTGTTTCGGTGTTGGTAATTATTTGGTCAGGGGGGGATGTTAATTGTAGTTAACTCTAGAGAGGATTTGTATAAGATGGCTACTCCACCTCCTTTTCTCACTTTATGGTCAAATATTATTATATTGTAGTGGGGGGTAATATTTAATTGTCAGTGATAGTGGGTTTAAGCCAGGTTTCTGTAAGGCAGTAAACATCAGGTGAGTATATATCTATGAGTGCATGCAGGTATTGGAGTTTATTATTTATACTTCTGATATTTAGGTGACAGATTAGAAATTATTTTAGGGCATTATGTGAGCTTCTTATGTTGGTAGGAGTTGCATCTATGGGGTTATTGATGGTTGGTGAGCTTGGGCCAGGGTTAGGATGGATGTCACCATCGGCTATGAGATTATGTACATTTTATATGAGTTTGGTGAACTTTAGTAGGAGTTGATAATAGTTTTTAGTCTTTGGGTTTAAGTATGTTGGTCGTAATGGATAGAGAGGTTTTGGAGCTGTAGTATAGTGGATGTGGGGCTGTGTTGTGGGAGGAGTATGTGTATGGAAGTGGATTGTTGTACTCGATGTAGAGTGTTGAGAATTAGGCAGGTAGTGGAATTCATAGGCAGTGAGGAGATGAAGTATTATGAGTGGGGGTATGAGGTAATACAATGGTTTCAGTTTAGGGGATGAGGAGGGAGATGGTGGATACATGGTAGCTATGGTAGTAGGTAAGTCTAAGAGAAGTAAGGGGTAGGTTATAGAGGAGGTAGAGTGTGGGAGAGTTGGGAATAGGAGAAGTGGGTGTATGGGATATGATATGGGATTGGATGTAACTGTTTAGTAGGAGTGGCCAATTAGTCAGGGGAGTGGTTAGTAGGAGTGGTCAATTAGACAGGAGAGTGGTTATGGTAGTATAAGTGTAGGGGTAGTGGGGGCGGTTGGGAATTGGGGGCAGGGTAGGGGAGCGGAGTGAGCTTGAAGGGCGAATGGGGCGGGAAGAGCCAAAGAAGAAGAAAAAGCAGGTAAAACAATCAGTGGAGTGCTGATTGTTTAAGGTGAGTTTTTCAAGGAGATAATACTTTGTACATATGAGAATGGGTCTGTTTAAGGAGATAATACTTTGTACAGTCAAGAAGTCTATAGAAGTATTGGGGTAGGATTGGGTCTATCAGATAGCAAAGTTTGAAGTATAGTGGTTGTTTGAGAGAAAAATAGTACAATGTATATTTTGTTGCAGCGGGAAGAAGACCTTGGAGGAGGGAGCCACCTAGTGGGCACAGATAGTACTGCAGCCGAGGCTATTCACAGGGCTTGCAGCTCTAAATGTTGAGGCAGGTTAACACACAGGGGTTGATTAGAAGGTTATTGAGAATAGTTGCTCTGTTGATTGAGAGAGGGAAGGGTTTGGCTGCTGGCTATCCTGGCTTTGGGTTTTACAGGTTGCACTTAGGGTGAAAATAACAATTGTGTCTTTAGGTAACAGACAGTATAAAACATACTTTCTTATGTCCTTTAGGGGAAAGAATCCCAGGGAGGTATTTAGTCCCCACGGTGTCCATTGCTGAATTTTCCTGCTGCTCACCAGCTTATTTGCACGAAGTTTGCACTGCCAGCCACACACTTGATTACCTTAAGCTTCCCGCTCATGAACTTCCTTGTTTGTAGACTAACTTTCTTCTCTTCTTACTCAAATCACTTGAATCCTGCCACTTTTCTTTACACAATACTGTAACTCTAAAATCTCATTAAAATTATTTCTTTTATGACTGAATCATAGTTTGCACCATTTTCGTTGTGTCCTTGTTGCACACTCTTCAGTAGTTAAGCTTCCTTTCTTAAAACATTTTGGCTTTTAGTTGCTGCTGATGTTCTTCGTGTTTCACTGTTGCAGTCATTACATTTGGGTAATCTGCTTGCAGGTTCCCCTCAGTCAGCCTGATTAACAAAGTCTTAGGTCATGCGTTGGTTGCTGTCCCTTCTTCCATGAAGTCAGGTCGTCAGGAGTATAAAACATGCAGCCGACGCCATTACATCAGTCTTTCTTGCCGTGCGGTGCCCGAAGCAGAAACAGTTCGCAAGTGCCGGTCGGCCGACTCCTGAAATTTTTGTTTTCGAGTTTCAGAACCAAAGTCTTCAACTTAAAGCTAAGTACCCCGTTGGGGAAACTTTTTCTTGCTCCTTACTGATGTTAGTAAAAGTTAATAATTGCATTACTTGTGGAAAGCAAATACCTCATAAAGATTTTCATTCATACTGTATTCCTTGCCTAGGCCCTGACCACGACGTACCTTGCTGTTGGTTTTGTGCTTTATTTAATCAGCGCACTATCCGTCGTCAGTATATTTTTGCCTCTAAATATTTCAGTTCTCAGTTTAATTATCCAGAAATGTCATCGGTTAGCCATCCGACTACCGGAATTCCGAAAAAATGCAAAGATAAAGACAGAGACAGGCCGCCGAGGTCCAAAACTGCCGACAATGCTTCTCCTAAGCAGTTGCCAGTTTGCCGGTACTCAGTGAGGCACTTTCGCAGCCCCTGATACCCACTACTTCTGATTTGCAGGCCTCTACTGAGACCCAGTCTGAGTCTGGTATGCCGTGAGATACTTCAACTATGGAACCCACAGATGTCTCTACCTTGGATGGGTTCGAAGCCGCTGTGCAGGCACTGGCTTCTGAGGGTGTATTCAGGCCTACAGACTTCCATATTAAATCAACACCTCCTTCATTACTAAGGCCAAAATCTCGATCCATGTCTAAAAAAACAATGCCCAGGCCACATGCTCAGGCCCCTATGCCTAAAAAACAAATGATAAAAATGGCTGAAGATCTAATAACTCCAATAAGGGGTAGTCAACCCCCCCCCCCCCAAGAGGCCTAGGGCTGAGCTTGATTATGAATCTTCTGATCAGGATTCTGTTTCTTCTAACTCGTCTGATGACCTGGATTTGTCCATACCTACTTATGAGGATTCTGATGCAGAGGATTCTATTCCCTCTGCTTCCCCTCCTGAGGATTTTTCTTTTGGGGAAATTTACATACTTTCTGGGAGCATTTTCACTGGGAAAGCCAGGAATTTTCAGAATCAAAAAAGAGACTTAGGGATTTCCTCCTTCTACCTCAGCATAGGCCTTTGGCTATACCTCCTGTACTAGACATTGTTGATGATGTTTTCTCGGAATCCAGTTTGGCCCCTGATTCCCTGCTTCCTGCTACTAGTAAACCTGACAAATACTACAGGGTTCCTGAGTCCCACAAGTTCCTTTTCAAAAATCCTGTTGCAGATCCAGAGACTATTTCTCTGGGGCCCATGGGCATTAAGGCTTCTACTGCTAAAAATCCTACCCCTTCTGATAGAAACTCCAGGCCGCTGGATACATGGGGTAAAAATGTTTATACATCTGCAACCTTGGCAATCAGAGCTTTAAACTGCCAATTTCATATGTTAAAATATGAGCAACATGTTATTGGGCTGCTTAAACAGAAAATGATGTTGACTCCTGACTGTGTGGAAAATAAAGGTTTACAGGACTTGATGCATTTTGCTGAACAAGTTGGAAAACATACTTTGCAATGTGGTTTTGATTCTTTAGAGGCCTCTTGCAGGGCTGTTGTTACTGGGTCTGTGCTTAGAAGGCATACTTGGCTTAAGGAGCAATCTTTGCCTGATCATGTTAAAGCTAAATTATTGGATGCTCCTTTAAATCAAGACCGCCTGTTTGGCAACATGGCTGAAGAAGTTCTTAAAAAGATGGAAGATAAAGCTAGATCTATGCAAACTATTAAAGATTTTTTACAAATGCAACCTTCTAGATTTAGTAGGCACTTGCCTGCTAAGAATTGGTTCTTCCAGTCCCTTCCAGGGCTTCTCGAGCCAAACCCAGCCACAGCAAAAACCCCAGGTTTCAGTCCCGGGGAACTCTCAGAACTAAGCAGTGGGGGCCTCCACTTCCAAATCTGGAAATAATAAGACACCCCCCCCCCCATGGTAAACAGTCTCAATGACTTCCTTTTAAAATTCCCAAGTGCTTATCTTTTGACCACCCCTTTGTGGGGAAAGATTGCTCTTCATGCAAAGAACTGGGAACTCATAACCCAGGACAAATGGGCTTTAAATATAGTGTCCCAGGGATACAAATTTCATTTCCACACGTTGCCAGCACCAAATGGGTGGCCAGACCTGCCCCAAAATCAGTGGGCAGAGGCTCAAAAACAAGTATTTTCCCCTCTTAAACATGGGGGCTATTCAACTGGTACCAGAAGAGGAAAAGGGGCAAGGTTTCTACTCCAGACTTTTTCTGGTACCCAGAAAAGACAAATCATGGCGTCCAGTCCTGGACCTGTCTACTCTAAACACCTTTCTGGAGATTCCAAAATTCAAGATGCTGACTCTTCACCAATTACTTTCTATGCTAGGCAAAGACGCCTGGTTGGCAACACTAGATTTAAAAGAAGCATATCTGCACATCCCAATCAGGGAATCTTGCAGAAGATACCTACACTTCAAAGCAGGCTGCATGCATTATCAGATGTCCTTCAAGGATGCATCTGCAGTCCTTACAAATGGGTTGTCCTGTCGTCAGGCAGCCCTTCGGTCGGCCGGATTCCAATGTCTGGGTCTGGCCTCGGCTGGTGTCGCACTTCACCCGACGTCATAGCTGCAGTTCTTCGGGTATAAAGGCATCAGCCGACGCCATTTTCCTCAGTCTTTCTTGCCGCGTGGCGCCCGAAGCAGAAGCTGTTCGCAAGTGCCGGTCGGTCAGAACCAGAAAATTACTACTACAACTACCGAAGACTTCTAAAAAGCTAAGTACCCCGTTGGGGACTCTTTCTTGCCTCAGCCGATGTCAGAAAAAGTGAATAACTGTTTAAATTGTGGGAAACAAATACCTCATAAAGATTTCCACTCTTACTGCTTGCCTTGCTTAGGCCCAGACCACGACGTAGCAGCTTGTCTAGCCTGTGCTTCTTTCAACCGACGGACGCTTAGACGTCGGTCGGAATTTGCTGAAGAGTTTTTCGGCTCCGCTTTTGCTTACATTATGCCGTCGGATCCTCCGACTTCGCAAATTTCTAAAAAACGCAAGGAAAAGGACCGACACTCGCGGTCCGCGGTTTCGGCCGAAACCGCTGTTAAGCCAACCGCGAGTGTCTCTGTTTCGGCTGAAACCGAGTCCACGGTTCTTCCTTCGGCCGAAAGCTTGCCTCTTACCGAGGCCTCTTCCAGCTTGGCTGAATCTGCTACCGAAATCCCACCTGCTCTTGCAGGTTCACAGGATTTATCTGATACTATCCCTTTGGATATTTCTACCCCTGCACGTGGAGCTGCTAGGCCTCCTGCATCCATGTCGATTAAGGCCTTTGCCAGGGCTAAAGCAGCAAAAACTACCAAAACTGTGCCTGCTAAGACCCCCTCTCACAGGCCCAGTTCTAGTTCACAAATGCTTAGTCTAGCAGAGGATCTCATTTCTTTGATCCGGGGATCCCAACCTCATCCAGACAGGGCCTCTCACCCACCTCCAGAGAAGAGGACTAGAGTAGAGCCCCCTGAGCCAGTTTCTTCAGATGGTTCCTCTGATGAATCATATAATTCTAACCTTCCAGAGGCCCCTATTTCTCCTTATGAGGACTCTGATGCAGAAGAGTCCATTCCTTCGGCCTCTCCACCTGAGGAATTTTCTTTTGGGGAAACCTTGCATGCTATGAGGGAACAATTTCAATGGCAGGGCCAGGATTTTTCAGACTCTAGGAAAAGGCTTAGAACCTTTTTGCATTTACCACAGCATAGGCCTTTAGCCATTCCTCCAGTACTTACTGTTGTGGATGATGCTTTTAATGATGTTTGTACTGCTCCTGATTCTCTTCCACCGGCCCCTGCTAAGCCCGATAGGTACTACAGGGTTCAGGATACACATTATCATTTGTATAAGGCCCCTTTTGCTGACCCCGAAACTATCTCTCAGGGACCCAAGGCTGTAGCAGCTACCTCTACCAAAAACCCCCTCCCCTCTGAAAGGGAATCTAGGGCCTTAGAGAGATGGGGTAAAAAAGTTTACACTTCTGCTACTCTTTCAGCTAGGGCCTTGAACTGTCAATTCCACATGATTCAGTATCAGGAATTTATGTTAGACCAGTTAACTAAAAAACTGTCCTCGGATGAACCATTAGACAAAAAATCTGTACAGGAAATGGTACATAACATTCAGCAGGTCAGTAATCATTCCTTAAAATGCGGCTATGATGCACTGGAGGCTTCCTTTAGATCAGCCATGACTGGCACAGTGATCAGATGACATGCATGGTTAAAAGAACGGCCCTTACCAGACCATGTTAAATCAAAGCTCCTAGATGCTCCCATGGATAAGCTCAATTTGTTTGGCTCCCCTGCACAGCAGGTGCTGAAAAAGGTGGAAGACAAAGCAAAATCTGTCCAGACAGTCAAGGATTTCTTGCAGGTCCAGCCTCCAAGGTTTAGCAGGAACTGGCCTTCGAAGAATTGGTCCTTTCCAGACACCTCCAGAGCTCCGAGAGGCAGGAATAGACGTTCAAGAGGCAGGGGTCAATCCAGAGGCGCCTACAGGGGGCGTCAGTGGCAGGCTAACAACCAGCGAGGTACAGCCACAGATCCAGCCTCCACCACTTCCACAAGACAATCACAGTGACTTGGCTCTGGCACCACCTACCAGGGAACAACTAGAGGCACCCTTAGGCGGGAAGCTAGCCCTTTTTTCAGCAAACTGGCATTACATCACAGCAGACAAATGGATTTTACAGACAATAGACCAAGGCTACAGGTTTCATTTCCATACTCTACCAAGGAAGAGAGGAATGCCAAACCTGCCTCCAAATCAGAAGACAGAAGCTCTAGAACAAATAACACACTTACTAAGGATGAGAGCTGTAGAAAGAGTACCATCTATGGAACAAGGGCAAGGATTTTACTCCAGACTCTTCCTGGTACCAAGAAAAGGAAACCAATGGAGACCTATTCTCGACCTGTCCGCTTTAAACACATACCTTATTGTTCCAAAATTCAAAATGCTGACCCTACAGCAGCTTCTTCCCATGCTGGGCAAGGAGTCTTAGCTGGTAACTCTAGATCTCAAGGAGGCATACCTGCACGTCCCCATACGACCAAATTGCAGAAGATACCACAGATTTCTTGCAGGATCAGAGCACTATCAATTCTCAGCATTGCCCTTTGGCTTATCTACTGCGCCCAGAGTATTCACGAAATGCCTGGCATCAGTAATTGCTCATTGCAGGCTTCAGGGAATTCAAATTTACCCTTACCTGGACGACTGCCTGTTACAAGCGGACAACATGAACAAAGTAACAAAAGATTTGCAAAGGGTCATTCAACTACTGCAAGCCCTGGGATACACAGTCAATATAAAAAAGTCAAGGCTGATACCATCCCAAAGGATAACCTTCTTGGGTGCAGATCTGGACACCTCAAAACAAATGGCATTCCTGACAGTAGAAAAACAGGAGCAACTCCCTTTCTACTTCATGGCATTAACAAAACAGAACCAGCTAACAGCAAGAAAAGTCCTGCAAGCTCTTGGCTACATGGCATCCTGCATAATATTGATTCCACATGCCAGACTACATATGAGAAAGTTACAGTGGTACCTAAGGAATTTATGGTCTCAGCACAAGCACAGCCTAGAAACCAAAATTCCAATAATTCCATGCCTGAAGCAAGAATTCCAATGGTGGGCTCAGGCCTGTCAATCAAACAAGGGACTGCCCTTCCGCACCACTCAACCAAGCCAGACCATCACAACAGACGCCTCAGACCTCGGTTAGGGGGCACACATGCTGGACAAGTGCATACAAGGCTTATGGACTCAAGACCAGCTGCGCCTACACATAAATCAAAAGGAAATGCTGGCAGTAAAACTGGCAATTCAGGCATTCAGACCATTTCTTCGACAGGGTCAACTGCTGATAAGGACGGACAACACCACAGTTATGTGGTACATCAACAAACAGGGAGGCACACATTCATACCCTCTATGCCGAATGGCAATGGACCTCTGGAATGTGGCACTGAGCTTCAACATTCAGTTACAAGCAATTTTTGTGCCAGGAAAAGAAAATATACTAGCAGACATCCTAAGCAGAACTACCACGGATGCTCACGAATGGATGCTGCATCCGGACATCTTCAAAACCATTACAGGGAAATGGGGACTACCAGAAATAGACTTATTTGCATCCCCACACAATCACCAACTGAAAAAATTCTGCACAAGGACGTACCACCCACTTGCTTGGAAAGTGGACTCCCTATCTTTCATTTGGAAAAACCTGACAGCATATGCATTCCCACCTCTTCCTTTGATGCACAAGGTGCTATTGAAGATCAAAGAAGACTGTCCAAGGATCATTCTGATAGCTCCAGACTGGCCAAGGCAACATTGGTACCCACTACTGAGGAGTATGTCTCTGGATCAAATATGGCCTCTGCCCCTACTTCCCTTGCTGTTAACACAGAACAACTTCAAAACCCTGCATCCAAGCCTGAAAACACTGCAGCTGGCTGCCTGGAACATTGCATAAGACCAAATAACCCAGTTTTATCTCAAAGGGTTAAAGACATTATTTTGGAGGCTCGCAGACCCTCAACAAGAAAAAATTATTCAGCAAAATGGAAAAGATATCTCATTTGCAGTACTGCAAAAGGAGAGAATGTGTCACTGGTAAACATAGCTAACATCCTGGAATACTTGGCAGAGCTCTTCCACAACGGCCTGTCCTATTCTTCCATTAAGATTCATGCATCAGCTATTTCAGCAGAATACAACATGGATCCTCCAGTCTTCTCACATCCTCTGCTCAGACAGTTTCTGAGAGGAATTAAAAATGTAAAACCACCTAGGAAGCCACCATTGCCAGCATGGGACTTGAACTTTGTGCTAGAAAAGTTGACACTACCTCCTTTCGAACCAGCAGCAACAGCAGAATTACAATACTTATCATGGAAAACTGCTTTCCTGCTTGCAATCACTTCAGCAAGAAGGGTATCTGAGCTACAGGCATTAATGGCAGTACAGCCCTTCCTGATCTTCCATCAAGATAGAGTGTCCATGAGAACTAATCCTACTTTTATGCCAAAGGTGGTTTCCAGGGTATCTTTAAATCAAGCTATCCACCTACCTACATTCTTCCCCAACCCACAGAACAGGGGAGAAAGACTGTTGCATACCTGGATTGTACATAGACAATTACGTTACTACCTGGACAGGACCAAGAGCAACAGAAAAACTGACCAGCTACTGGTAGCATATGCAACAGGAATGGAAGGAAAAGCAATTTCAAAACAGACAATCTCTAAGTGGATAGGAAATTGCATTAGATTTTGTTACTCCTACCATGGGAAGAAAACTCCGGAAAACATCAGGCCTCACTCTACAAGAGCTGCAGCCACTACCACAGCTTTTTTACGAGGAGTGGCTACCAAAGACATTTTAGAGACTGCTACTTGGAGCTCCGTGCATACATTTGCCAAGCATTATAATTTACCTTTATACTCCAGATCCCGAGCAGGTTTTGCCACTGCTGTTTTGCAAGGGATCTTAACTACACCATAATCTTATTGCTCCTCCTCCCCCAGTTTGGCTATGGTATTCTACCCATTTGTAAGGACTGCAGATGCATCCTTGAAGGACATAGTACAGTTTTGTACCTACCATAAATGTAGATGTCCGATAGGCATGCATCTGCAGTCAGGATTACCCACCCTCCTTCCCCTCTGTGGTACTCCTAGGGTATTTGCCCATCTTGTAGCTAGCTGGGGAATCTATTATGGTGTATTTGTTTGTATATATGTACATACATGCTTATTTTTGTTTGCTCTCTACTATTTGGAACCATTTGCATTTATCCAAATTTAGCCTTCCTAGAGGGCACCTGGCATCTGGGGCAAGAAACACTGAGGAAAATGGCGTTGGCTGATGCCTTTATACCCGAAGAACTGCAGCTATGACGTCGGGTGAAGTGCGACACCAGCCGAGGCCAGACCCAGACTTTGGAATCCGGCCGACCGAAGGGCTGCCTGACGACAGGACAACCCATTTGTAAGGACTGCAGATGCATGCCTATCGGACATCTACATTTATGGTAGGTACAAAACTGTACTTTCTCTGCACTGCCCTTTGGCTTGTCTACTGCGCCCAAAGAATTCACAAAGTGCCATTTTGCAGGCAAAGAAGTATTCAAATATACCCATACCTGGACGATTGTCTAATTCAGGCAGAAAGCCAGGGCATACTTTTAAATCATCTGGCTTTTGTAAAAAGGGTTCTAACTTGTCTGGGGTACACCATAAACGAAAAGAAATTGCAACTGGTAACCTGTCAACAAATTACATTCCTGGGGGCAAGCTTGAATACAACTTCCCAGATTGCTTGCCTCATGCCAGAAAAGCAAATTCATTTGATAACCTATTTCAAACAAGTGGCCACAAAAACCCTGCTATCTGCAAGACAAATACTGCAAGTCTTGGGGTTCATGGCCTCCTGACTTCTTCTAATTCCATATGAAAGACTACATATGAGGAAAAGCCTATGGAGTCAGCATTCTCACAGCCTGAAAACGATGATTCTTATCATACCTTGCCTATGCCTAGAGTTCCTCTGGTGGGCAGAGGCCTGCCACCAAAATAAGGGACTACCATTCACACTACCCCCTGCCACCCAAACCCTAACAGATGCATCAGACTATGCATGGGGGGCTCACCTGGCAGGGAAGTGCATTCAGGGCAAATGGAACCCAAGTCAAATGCACCTACATATCAATCAAAAAGAAATGTTAGCTGTACAGAATGTTCTGACAGCCTTCAAGGACTACATTCTTCCAGGACAACTAATGGTAAAGACGGACAACACCATGGTTATGTGGTACATAAACAGTGGGGTACACATTCCTACCCCCTCTGCAGACTAGCCATGGCAGTGTGGAACACAGCCTTGAGCTACCAAGTGCACCTACAAGCTCAGTTCCTGCCAGGAAAATTAAATACACTGGCAGACGGACTAAGCAGAAACCTCATGGACCCACACGAGTGGAAACTGGAACCAAGGATTTTCAACATGTGACAAGCGAATGGGGGAGCCCAGACATAGATCTATTTGCCTTCCCCCAGAACTACCAGTTGGACAAGTTTTGCACAAGGGCTCCCCACAAACAAGCCTGGAAAGTGGATGCTCTGTCCTTCAGCTGGAAAAGCATATCAGTCTATGTCTTCCCCCCGCTGCCTCTGCTCTCCAAAGTTCTACTAAAAGTCAAACGGGACAAACCAAGGACGATCTTGACTGATCCAGACTGGCCTGCGCCAACACTAGTTCCCCCTCCTGCGCAGTGTGCCGCAGTTCTCTCCATGGCACCTCCCTCGGACCCCTTCCCTGCTGTCTCAGCAGGAGAACTAAATTCTGCACCCTCAGTTCCCAACACTGAACCTTGCAGCCTGGCTAATCACTTAAATTCACCCTTATCATCCCTCAGCAAACCTGTGATGGATGTCATCTTAGAGGTAAGGAGACCTAGTACTAGAAAATCTTATGCTGAGAAATGGAAAAGATTCTGTGCCTGGAACCGATCTCAAGGGATGAGCACAGCAGCGCCCAATTTACCTCAGATTTTGCAATACTTAACTGAGATGCTTCACAAGGGCCTGTCTTTTTCCTCCATTAAAAGACAGCTTTCCTTTTAGCAATCACTTCAGCTAGAAGGATATCTGAATTACAGGCCCTTATGGCAGTGGAGGCTTTCATCATCTTCCATGCAGACAGGGTGTCACTCAAGACCAATCCATTCTTCATGTTCAAGGTGGTATCCAGTGTGGCTCTTAATCAGTCCATTCATTTGCCAACCTTCTTTCCCAATCCACAAAACAAAGGGGAACGGATTCTGCATCCCTTGGATTTGCACAGACAACTTAGATTCTACTTGGACAGGACTATACCTCGAAGAAAATCTGAACAACTGCTAGTAGCATTTGCTGCAGGGGCGGAGGGGAAAGCTATCTCAAAGCAAACCATTTCTAAATGGATAAGCCATTGCATTCATTTCTGCTACAGGCACTATGGAAAACCTGTCCCCCAGGAGATCAGATCCCACTCCACCAGGGCTGCATCTACTGCAGCCTTTCTCAGAGGTGTTTCTACTAGTGACGTCCTAGAAGCTGCTGCCTGGAGTTCTGTACATACTTTCACCAAGCATTATCATTTGCCAATTTTCTCTAAATCCAGAGCTGGCTTTGTCACTGCTGTCTTGCAGGGCCTTATAGCTGGCCCTAATGCTATATAAACTCTTCCTCCCAACCATAGCTTTGGGAATCTACCCAAATGTAATGACTGCAACAGTGAAACACAAAGAAAATAGTACAGTTGTGTACACTTACCATAAATGTAGATGTTCGAGTGTATTCACTGTTGCAATCCTGGTTACCCTCCCTCCATCCCCTTAATTTCTTCTGGCTATACCTCTACTTTCCTTTACTATGCTTGAAAGCCTTTTTGGTGTATTTGTTTTTTGTTGGAGGTATTGTATACCTCTGACGACCTGACATCATGGAAGAAGGGACAGCAACTGACGCAGGACCCAAGACTTTGTTAATCGGGCCGACTGAGGGCAACCTGCAAGCAGATTACTCAAATGTAATGACTGCAACAGTGAATACACTCGAACATCTACATTTATGGTAAGTGTACACAACTGTACTTTCTTAAAACAACTCTCAATACAAACAGAAAACTAATTGGTATGTTTGCAAAACTTGTCATTCTTTTTTTTCTCTCTTTTTCCTTTTATTTCTAAAGGAACATTCTGTGAAAAGAAAACACCATTTTTGGTTTGGGCTAAGCCACTGGTTTTAGAGACCGCAGTAGTAGTTTGGAGGATGTCCTTCATGGATGCATCTGCAGTCATAACAACTGGGTAGTCCTGTCGTCAGGCAGCCCTTCAGTCGGCCGGATTCCAAAGTCTGGGTCTGGCTTCGGCTGATGTCGCACTTCACCCGACGTCATCTCTGCTGGTCTTCGGGTATAAAGGCATCGGCCGACGCCATTTTCTTCAGTCTTTCTTGCCGCGTGGCGCCCGAAGCAGAAGCTGTTCGCAAGTGCCGGTCGGTCAGATCCAGAGATTCCTACTACCGAATACTACTTCGAAGACTTCTAAAAAGCTAAGTACCCCGTTGGGGACCTTTTCTTGCCTCAGCCGATGTCAGAAAAAGTAAACAATTGTTTAACTTGTGGGAAACAAATACCTCATAAGGATTTCCACTCTTACTGCCTACCTTGTTTAGGCCCAGACCACGACGTTGCTGCCTGTTTAGCTTGTTCTTCCTTCAACCGACGAACGCTTAGGCGTCGGTCGGAGTTTGCTGAACAGTTTTTCGGCTCAGATTTTGCGTACATTATGCCGTCGGAGCATCCGACTACCCAAATAATTAAAAAACGCAAAGAAAAGGACCGACACTCGCGGTCCGTGGTTTCGGCCGAAACCACGGATAAGCAAACTGCAAGTGTCTCGGTTTCGGCCGAAACCGAGAAAACCTGTCAATCCTCAGCCGAATCCATGATTTCTACCGAGGCTCCTGCTACTTTAGCTGAATCGGCCTCTGAAACTTTGCCTACTACTGTGGCCGCCACTGATTTATCTGACACCATCCCTTTGGATGTTTCCACCCCAGCACGTGGTGCTGCTAGGCCTCCTGCAGCCATGCCTATCAAGGCCTTTGCCAGGGCCAAAGCAGCCAAAACTGCTAAAACACTTCCTGCTAAGGCCCCCTCACACAGACACCCTTCTAGCTCTCAAATGCTTACTCTGGCAGAGGATTTGATTTCCTTAATTAGGGGATCCCAATCACACCCAGACAGGGCCTCTCAGCCTCCAGAAAAGAGACCTAGGACAGAACCACCCCAGCAGGAGTGCTCTGATGATTCTTCGGAGGACTCAGACACTACAGACCAGCCAGAGGCTCCTTTGTCCACTTATGAAGACTCCGATGCTGATGAATCCATTCCATCGGCCTCACCTCCAGAAGAATTCTCTTTTGGGGAAACCTTACACGCCATGAGAGAGCAATTCCAATGGCAAGAACAGGAATTCTCAGACACAAGAAAAAGGCTTAGAACTTTTCTGCACCTACCACAACATAGGCCCTTAGCTATACCTCCAGTTTTGCCTGTTGTGGATGATGCATTTAATGATGTTTGCACTGCACCTGATTCTTTACCACCAGCCCCTGCCAAACCTGACAGATTTTACAGGGTACCCAACACTCACCACCACCTTTACAGGGCCCCACTTGCAGATCCTGAGACTATATCCCAGGGGCCTAAGGCAGTAGCTTCTTCCTCTACAAAAAACCCTCTCCCTTCTGAAAGGGAAGCCAGGTCTTTAGACAGATGGGGCAAAAAAGTCTACACCTCTGCCACTCTCTCAGCTAGAGCTTTAAACTGTCAGTTTCACATGATCCAATACCAAGAGTTTATGCTTGATCAGTTGTCTAAGAAAGTTTCTTCCGAAGAACCCTTAGATAAGAAATATGTTTTAGAAATGGTGAATAACATACAGCAGGTTAGTAACCATTCTTTGAAATGTGGCTATGATGCACTGGAGGCTTCATTTAGATCAGCCATGACTGGCACAGTGATAAGAAGGCATGCATGGCTGAAAGAGCAGGCCCTGCCGGATCAGGTAAAAGCAAAGCTGTTAGATGCTCCTATGGATAAGGACAGTCTATTTGGTACCTCTGCTCAACAAGTAATGAAGAAAATGGAAGAGAAGGCAAAATCTGTACAAACAGTTAAGGATTTCTTACAGGTTCAGCCCCCTTGGTTTAACAGAAATTGGCCTGCCAAAAAATGGTCCTTTCCAGATTCATCAAAGACCCAAAGAGGCAGGTATAGACGCTCTAGAGGCAGAAACCAATCCAGAGGAAGTGCCTACAGAGGAAGACAGTGGCAAGGTAATAACCAGCGAGGCACTGCCACAACCACTGCCACTGCAACAGGACAATCACAGTGACTTGGCCCTGACACCACCTACCAGAGAGCAATTAGCAGCACCTTTAGGCGGAAAGTTAGCCTTATTTTCACAAAACTGGCATTATGTCACAAAAGACAAGTGGATTTTAAAAACCATAGACCAAGGCTACAGGTTCCACTTCCACACCTTACCAGTAAAAAGAGGAATGCCAAACTTACCTCCAACTCAAAGAACAGAAGCTCAAAACCAGGTAACTCAGCTAACCAACATGAGAGCTGTGGAGAGGGTGCCAGCAAATCAACAGGGCAAAGGATTTTACTCCAGACTCTTTCTAGTCCCAAGAAAAGAAAAAACTTGGAGACCCATTCTCGATCTGTCCGTCTTAAACACATACATCATCGTTCCAAAATTCAAAATGCTGACCTTACAGCAACTTCTTCCCATGCTGGGCAAGGAGTGTTGGCTGGTGACTCTAGATCTCAAGGAGGCATACCTGCACATCCCCATACGACCAATTTGCAGAAGATACCTCAGATTCCTTGCAGGATCAGAGCATTATCAATTCTCAGCATTGCCCTTTGGCTTATCCACTGCGCCCAGAGTATTCACAAAATGCCTGGCATCAGTAATCGCTCATTGCAGGCTACAGGGAATCCAAATCTATCCATACCTGGACGACTGCCTGCTACAAGCGGACAACAAAGACAAGCTGACAACAGATTTACAAAGGGTCATTTGCTTGCTACAAGCCCTGGGATACACAGTCAACTTAAAAAAGTCAAGGCTGATTCCATCCCAGACAAGAACCTTCTTGGGTGCAGAATTGGACACAGTAAAACAAATGGCATTCCTGACTGCAGAAAAACAAGAACTACCACCTCTTTACTTCTTGGCATTAACAAAACAGAACAAACTAACAGCAAGAAAGGTGCTGCAGGCTTTGGGATTCATGGCATCATGCATAACCTTGATTCCTCATGCCAGACTGCATATGAGAAAGCTACAGTGGTACCTAAAAAACTTATGGTCTCAACACAGGCACAGCTTAGAAACCGAGATCCCACTAATCCCATGCCTGAAACAAGAATTCCTATGGTGGGCCCAAGCATGCCAGACAAACCTAGGCTTGCCCTTCCACAAAGGTCAAGCGAACCAGACCATCACAACGGACGCCTCAGACCTAGGCTGGGGGGCACACATGTTGGACAAATGCATACAAGGATTGTGGACCCCAGACCAGCTGCACCTGCACATAAACCAAAAAGAAATGCTGGCAGTACAACTAGCAATCCAGAAATTCAAACCTTTCCTCAAGGAAGGCCATTTATTGATAAGGACAGACAACACCACAGTCATGTGGTACATCAACAAGCAAGGGGGGGCACGCATTCTTACCCCCTATGCAGAATGACTCTGGACCTTTGGAACATGGCTCTGAGCTACAACATACAGTTACAGGCAACCTTCGTGCCAGGAAAGGAAAATACCCTAGCAGATATGTTAAGCAGAACCAACTCGGATGCTCACGAATGGATGCTGCACCCGGACATCTTCAAGACCATCACAAGAAAATGGGGAATGCCACAAATAGACCTGTTCGCATCCCCACTCAACCACCAGCTCAAGAAATTCTGCACAAGGACGTTTCACCCTCTTGCATGGAAGGTGGACTCCTTGTCCTTCAGTTGGAAAGGTCTGACAGCATATGCATTCCCACCTCTTCCTTTGATGCACAAGGTACTACTGAAAATCAAAGAGGAACAACCAAGGATAATTCTGATAGCTCCGAATTGGCCAAGACAACACTGGTATCCCCTGCTGAGGAGCATGTCTCAGGGGATAATGTGGTCAATCCCCCTGATGCCTTTGATGTTAACTCAGAACAACTACAACATCCTGCATCCAAACCTAAAGACCTTACAACTGACTGCCTGGAACATCACTTAAGAGCAACTAACCCAGACCTATCCCAAAGGGTTAAAGACATTATACTGGAAGCCCGCAGACCATCAACAAGAAGGAACTATGCAGGAAAATGGAAAAGGTTTGCCACTTGGAGTGTGGAAAGAGGAAAAGAGGTGTCAAACATAGACATTGCTAACATCCTGGAGTACTTGGCAGAGCTTCTACACACAGGCTTGTCCTATTCCTCCATCAAGATACATGCTTCAGCTATTTCTGCAGAATACAGTTCTGATCCACCTGTCTTCTCGCACCCTCTACTTAGGCAATTCCTCAGAGGAATCAAGAATGTAAAACCTCCTAGAAAACCACCACTACCAGCATGGGACTTAAATTTTGTACTAGAAAAATTGACACTCCCTCCATTTGAACCAGCAGGAACAGCGGATCTGCAACACCTATCATGGAAAACTGCTTTCCTTCTGGCAATTACTTCAGCAAGAAGGGTTTCAGAACTCCAGGCCTTAATGGCAGTACAACCCTTCCTGATCTTCCATCAAGATAGAGTCTCCATGAGAACTAATCCTACATTTATGCCTAAGGTGGTATCCAGAGTGTCCTTAAACCAGGCAATCCACCTACCTACCTTCTTTCCCAACCCACAGAACAGGGGGGAAAGGCTACTGCATACTTTGGCTGTACATAGACAGTTACGCTACTACCTGGACAGAACCAAAGGTAACAGAAAAACTGACCAGCTGTTAGTGGCCTATGCACCAGGAAGGGAAGGAAAAGCAATTTCCAAACAGACAATCTCCAAATGGATAGGAAATTGCATCAGATTCTGTTACTCCTACCATGGAAAACCAATGCCACAGAACATAAGACCTCATTCAACAAGAGCTACAGCCACTACCACAGCTTTCTTACGAGGAGTGGCAACCAAGGACATTATTGAGGCGGCTACTTGGACCTCCGTGCATACATTTGCCAAGCATTACAATTTACCTCTATATTCTAGATCCCGAGCAGGGTTTGCCACTGCAAGGGATCCTATCTACACCATAATTTTTTTGCTTCCTCCACCCCTAGTTTAGCTATGGTATTCTACCCAGTTGTTATGACTGCAGATGCATCCATGAAGGACATAGTACAGTTTTGTACCTACCATAAATGTAGATGTCCGAACTGGATAGCATCTGCAGTCAGGATTACCCACCCTCCTTCCCCTCTGTGGTACTCCTAGGGTATTTACACTCCTAATAGCTAGCTGGGGGGGAGTCTCTTATGGTGTATTTGTTTGTATATATGTACATATATGCCTATTTTTTGTATTTGCCTTCTACCTTGTCTGCATACATTGGCATTTATCCAAATTTAGCCTTCCAAGAGGGCAACTGGCATCTGGGGCAAGAAACACTGAAGAAAATGGCGTCGGCCGATGCCTTTATACCCGAAGACCAGCAGAGATGACGTCGGGTGAAGTGCGACATCAGCCGAAGCCAGACCCAGACTTTGGAATCCGTCCGACTGAAGGGCTGCCTGACGACAGGACTACCCAGTTGTTATGACTGCAGATGCTATCCAGTTCGGACATCTACATTTATGGTAGGTACAAAACTGTACTATCCCTTCTCGTGCACATATTTTATAGTGATTCTGGTTGGGTCCTTATCCCCTAGTATCAGGTTCTTCATGCGTACACTGCTGGATGCCATCTACATCAGCAATCAATACCTTAACTGAAAAAAACAACATCCTTTCTGTGAACTACGGTTACAGTTTCATGGCTAGAATGATTAAAAGATGCTCTCCTTCTTCCAAATGTATTTCCTTTCCACTGCCCACTGTAGATGTACTCATTCCCCTTTTGTCAAGTCTTTAATTTTTGGATATTGTTCGGTGTCTAATCCACCAGTGTTCAACCTGAAATATTTTTATTTATTTATTTGGAGGATCTAGATTAAAGGAAATGGTCTATTATTTCCTATACTACATTACCCCCATGTTCATTAGGAAGGAGGTAAAGAATCCTCATTTTCGATGAACCAGAATTCCATCTATGTCTTTGTTTAGGAGACAACCACACACTTTATGTACTGATCACAGATTTCCTTGAGGCGTACCATGCATTTCAGTAAATGCACTTAATCTTTTTGCTTAACTGTTTTACCATGCTCCCTTTGGTTTCCAGTGAAATTGAAGCCAGTAGCCTTGCTGTTGAAAATTAAAATTGTCACAGCTCACTGGTCCAGCAGTATGTCAGGAATTCATTCACAGTTCCCAGATTCTGCTGCAGAGATGAGATTTGAGGTTCTCTCTTTCCAGTTGTTCCTCAGCTGATGAGTCTAGGATCTGATCTCGGCCACTCAATAGATTTTAGGCCCTGTAACTCCAGCTCCTCCCCTTACTCATAGTTCCCCAAGTATTCATGAGATACCTCAGAACTTGTTTGCCATGTCACTGATAAGATATGATCACTGTTGTCTACATTAACCCGCTCAAACTAACTGCAGGTTTTTTTTTTTGTTGTTTTTTTCTACAGTTTTCCGTATTTCTTTTTTTTTCCCATAGATAATCCCTGTCTATCCATCTTTTATATATATATATATATATATATATATATATATATATATATATATATATATGCATACACACACACTATACATATATATATATATATATATATATATATATGTGTGTGTATGTATATATATATATATATATATATATATATATGTATAGATAGATATTTTTTTTTTCTTGTTGGATGTAGTGTTTGGGCCGTAAGCCTTTGCATTTGTTGTGGCTACCCTTCTGGTACATCTTACTGTTATCATTGTTGATGTTTTGTTTCCCTTGCTTATAATTGGGTATTAGTAATACTTACCATTGTTGGTATTTTCCTTTTCTTGTGTGTAGAAAAAAAACCTTACTGATTTTAAAAGTAATTCCTCTTGAGGACACAAAATTCCTAACTCTGACAGTCATTCTCAATGTGTCTGTTGTCTGGGCCCAGGCCATCTTAATATTAATTGTGATATTTGCTCTAGCTTCAGTAACAGGGTTTTGGTGGAGAGAAGGAATATATTAATCCTTAAAGTCTTCTTCCATCTTCCACTGCATCTACATCTGGAGCTCCTTCTTTGTCCAAGAAATCATCAGGAGAAGCGTCAGGAAAAACCCAAAAGATTCAAGGAAGCACTCCACTGATCACTCTCCTCCCTCAACTTCTTTGGGCACGGCTTCACCTAAGAAAGATCCATCCACCTCCAAGTACCCGACACTGAAAATGAAACCTTCGGATCCGTCCTCTCATTCAGATCCAACTAAGTCCAAGTCACTAAGGTTTTTACTGGAGCCAGTCTGTTTGAGGCTTCACTCTCCTTTCCTTCAAGATACACCTCGGAGAGCTTCCCATCTTCCATCAGGTGATGCAGGAGACTATCAGAAGCAGATGTGGATGGGATAGTAAGAAAAGTTCTCACTATTCAGAGTCAGTTGGATGCATTACTGGATCCATCTCTCATCAGACCCATGAGTTTTTCCACCACACAACCCCAGGCTTTAACTCCTACTCTGGTGCGTCTGGTGGTTTGGGAGATTTTGGACCAGAGACCTCTGAGCATGCCTGTGTCAAATACGAAGATTTGTATTTTTTCAGATCCAACACTTTCTGTAACTCAGGCAGTTCCAACCTTGTCAGATCCAGAAGGATTTTGAGGCTGTAGAGTCTGTGCTGGATCCAAGGGGCAGGGATCAACTCTGATGCTCTCAGAGCTGTCCCTCCCTCTTGGAGTTTGGGAGCTAGACTGCTTCAGAGAGGGAGCTGGGGGGGGGGGGGATCTGGATTCAGCCCTCACATTCTTTTTCAGATCTGGTGGATGTGGGACTGAGGTCCACCATGGCTTCAGCTTTTGAGGTGGTAGAGAGATCTTTCACCTCTTCGATGGAAAATTATCCTTGCCACTCCTTGGGTCTACTGTACAGTCAGTTGTTTATTGTGGAAGCTGGATCTTTACATCCTCTGTCATCTGGACAGCTGGTTCTGTAAAGTCTTGAAGTTGTCCTCATTCAGGACACTTCTGAGTCCTCTCTGGAACCTCCCATCAAAGAACTCCCGTGAAAGCAGACATTAAAGGAGACACCTGGACTCTCCACAAGAGTCATTAACCAAAAACATTGACTTCAGTGAAGGGGAGGGGTCCTCCAGATCATCCCTTGAGGATGTTTCATTCAGAGAGGTACTTGAACTTTTGAAACAGAAAGGAGGTTGGTCTTCTGACACGCCTTTCCAAGAGGAGTCTGTGTTCTTTGAGTCTTTTGGAGCTGGCTGAGCTATGACTTTGGTAAAACCCCAGCGGATGAGATGGTAGACTTTATCTCCTGTTGTGCTTGGAAGGACCTGGATGTCAAGGAGCCTATCCCCAAATGCCTAAACAGGTATCTTGTTGCACCAAAAGATAGGGCTCATTGGAACAAGGATCCTCTTGTGGATGCTATGGTGGTTGCAGCAGCCACTAGAAAAGAGATGGTGGAACAGAGCTCTACTGTCTATCCCCCTAACAGGAAATCTGGGGCTTTGGATAAATTTAAGAAACGTTTTTACATGTCATTTGCTTTTGCACTCGGGTGACTGAATTATTTGCCACATATTATGAGATTTCAGAGAAAATTGATTAATCAGATGTTCTTCATCTCACATTGCTGCAGTCCTTACACTTGGGTATACCGCTGTCCTCTGTCGGCCCGAATACCAAAGTATATGGCTGACGTCGGTCAAGGCGCATTAAACTGACGCCAGGACGTCAGGGTATAAATGCGCATGACCGACGTCATATCCTCAGTCTTTTTTGCCGCGTGGTCCGATGCAGAAGCAACGTTGCGAGTGCGGGTTGGCGTCCTGAGATTTTCCGAAATCGGAGTTTCAGACCGAATCAAAGTTGGCTAAGTACCCCGTTGGGAATATTTTGGTTTTTCTTGCCTCAGTATTTTACGGATGTCAGAAAAAGTAAATAACTGTATTTCTTGTGGGAAGCAGATACCACATAGGGATTACCATAACTTGTGTATACCTTGTTTAGGGCCTGAGCACGACGTTGTTGGGTGTCCCTCTTGTGCTAGGTTTAACAAACGTACTATAAAGAGGAGATTAGATTGTGCCAGGTTAGTCTTGAGCGGTGCAACTACAAAATGCCGTCGGATGCTCCGACGCCCGCTTCGTCGAAAAAACGCAAGGACAAAGGACCTAGGCCTAGGTTAGAAGAACCGTCCGTCCCGGACGTCGGTTCTTTAGAAGGCTCGGTAGAGCCGGAGGTTCGAACAGAAGTTTCTTTAGAGTCCCAGGGAGAGACTTTATTATTACAGGATGTGTCTTCTCAGGAGGTAGGCCAGGCTGAAGGGGCTTCTCAGGTAACTGTCCTCCCCTCCCTGCCTAAAGTGGTTAGGCCTTCCCCTACTGTTCCCAAGGCTTCTCCCAGAGGCAGGCCAGGTTTAGCTTCAGCAGGTGTCACTCCTAGTACTTCAGGCCCTGTGCCCAAGAGACATATGCTTAAGATGGCTGAAGATTTAATTACTCTGATTAGGGGTTCTATGCCCCCTCCTGACAAAAGGCCTAGGGTGGATCCTGAACTTGGGAGTTTTGAGCAGGATTCTGATGCTTCCGAGTCTTCGGCTGAAGATTTGCAGGAGTTTTCTCCTTATTCTGATTCTGATGTGGATGACACTACTCCTACTGCTTCTCCTCCTGAGGATTTTTCATTCTCAGAGACTCTACATTCCATGAGGGAGCATTTTAAATGGGAAGGTCAGGATTTCTCTGATTCCAGGAAAAGACTTAGGGAATTTTTGTTTTTACCCCAGCATAGGCCTTTAGCTATACCTCCTGTTCTTACTGTGGTGGAAGATGTTTTTGCAGAGGCTTCTCTTAATCCTGATTCTTTACCTCCCGCTCCTGTTAAGCCGGACAGGTACTATAGGGTGCCTGAAGCTCATAAGTATCTTTTTAAAAGCCCTAGGGCGGACCCAGAGACTGTTTCTCAGGGGCCTAAAGGGGTTAAGGCTTCTGTTGTTAAAAATCCGGTTCCTCCGGATAAAGAGGCAAGGGCTTTAGACAGATGGGGAAAGAAAGTTTATACTTCTTCAACTTTAGCCATGAGGGCTTTGAATTGCCAATTCCACATGCTGAGATATCAAAACTATCTTCTTTCACAATTAAAGTCTAAGGTAGATGCTCTGGCAGAAGGTATTGAATGTAAGGAGTTACAAGATCTAGTACATGATGTCCTTCATGGATGCATCTGCAGTCATCACAGCTGGGTTGTCCTGTCCAAAGTCGGTCCCTTCACCACGTCATCTCTGTTGGTCTTGGGTATAAAGCATCAGCCGACGCCATTTTCCTCAGTCTTTCTTGCCCGTGTGGCGCGAGCAGAAGCTGTTCAAAGTCGCCGGGGTCGGATCCATCACTTACTTCTATACTACTAGACTTTCTGAAGACTTCTAAAGCTAAGATACCACGTCTTGGACTCTTTCGATGTCAAAAAGTTAATAATTGAACAAATACCTCATAAAGATTTCCATTCTTACTGAAACCATGCTTAAACAAACCAAGAAAGTGTCTCCAGTTTTCGCCGAGAAACCTGATCAGGTTCTGCTGAATCTATCTCCACCCACAGCTGAGGCCCCTGCTACAACTCCCTGAATGGCCTCAGAAATTTTATCCACTGGCTGCCACTGACTTATCAGACACCATTCCCTGGATGTCTCTAAGCAGCCAAGACTAAAACAGTGCCTGTTAAACCACCTCAACTAGGCCCTCTTCTAGTTCTCAAATGCTTACTTTGGCAGAAGATTTAATTTCATTAATTAGAGGATCTCTACCTCACCTGACAGGGCCTCTCAGCCCCAGATAAGAGACCTAGGGCGCCCCTGAGCCAGTGTCCTCTGATGATTCTGCTGATGAATCAGACATAACTGACCAGCCAGGGGCCCCTTTCTCCAATTATGAAGATTCTGATGCTGAAGAATCCATTCCAGCTGCTTCCTGCTTCCTCCAGAAGAATTCTCCTTTCAGTTCCAATGGCAGCAACAAGATTTTTCAGATTCCAGAAAAGACTTAGAACCTTTCTCCACCTTCCACAGTACAGGCCCTTAGCTATATCTCCTGTTCTCTCTGTGGTAGATGATGCTGTCTGCTCTGCTCCAGATTCTTTCCCTGCCAAACCAGACAGATTTTACAGGGTACCAGATACTCATCACCACCTTTACAAACCCTATTCCTTCTGAAAGGAAGCAAGGTCATTAGATAGATGGGGTTCTCTCAGCTAGAGCTTTAAACTGTCAGTTCCACATGATACAATACCAAGAGTTTATGCTTGATCAGTTAACTAAAAAGCTAACCACTGATGAATCTCTTGACAAGAAATATGTATTAGAAATGGTAAATAACATACAACAGGTTAGTAACCATTCCTTAAAATGTGGCTATGATGGCATGCATGGCTAAAGGAGCAAGCTCTACGGATCATGTTAAAGCTAAGTTGCTAGCTATGGATAAGACAAGTTTGTTTGGTGCACCTGCCCAGCAGGTTATGAAGAAAATGGAAGAAAAGGCAAAATCAGTTCAAACTGTTAAAGATTTGTCCTTTCCTGACTCCACAAGATTTCAAAAGGCAGAAACCAATCCAGAGGAAGGTAACAACAGAGGAACAGACACAACCACTGCCACTACATCAACACACCAACAGTGACGGAACAAATAGCAGCTCCTCTAGTTAACCTTATTTTCAAAGAACTGGCACCACATAACAAAAGACAAGTGGATTTTACAAACCATAGATCAAGGTTACCGATTCCATTTCCACACTTTACCAGTCAAAAGAGGAATGCCAAATCTACCTCCAAATCAAAAAACAGAGGCTCTACAGCAGATAATGGAGTTAGCAAACATGAGAGCTGTGGAAAAAGTGCCAACAGCAGAGCAAGGAAAGGGGTTCTACTCCAGACTATTCCTAGTTCCAAGAAAGGAAAAAAGTTGGAGACCAATTCTCGACCTGTCTACCTTGAATACATACATCATTGTCCCAAAATTCAAAATGCTGACCCTACAGCAACTTCTTCCCATGCTGGGCAAGGAGTGTTGGCTGGTAACTCTAGATCTCAGGAGGCATACCTGCACCCATCCGACCAATCTGCAGAAGATACCTCAGATTTCTTGCAGGATCAGAGCACTATCAATTCTCAGCATTGCCTTTTGGCTTATCTACTGCGCCCAGAGTATTCACAAAATGCCTGGCATCAGTAATCGCACATTGCAGACTACAGGGAATTCAAATTTACCCATACCTGGACGACTGCCTGCTACAAGGGACAACAAAAGCAAGTTGACAACAGATTTGGTCATTTACTTGCTACAAGCCCTGGGATACACAGTCAATTTACAAAAGTCAAGGCTGATACCATCCCAAACAAGGACATTCTTGGGGCGGAATTGGACACAGTAAGGCAAATGGCATTCCTAACTACAGAAAAACAAAAAGAACTCCCTCTTTACTTCTTGGCACTAACAAAACTGAGCAAGTTAACAGCAAGAAAGGTACTGCAGGCCTTGGGTTTCATGGCTTCATGCATAATCTTGGTCCCATTTGCCAGACTACATATGAGAAAACTACAGTGGTACCTAAGGAATTTATGGTCCCAGCACAGACACAGTCTAGAAACAGAAATCCCACTAATTCCATGCTTAAAACAGGAGTTCCTATGGTGGGCTCAGGCATGCCAGTCCAACCCAGGCCTTCCCTTTCGCAGATGTCAAGCAAGCCAGAGCATCACAACAGGCGCTACAGACCTAGGATGGGGGCCATATGCTGGACAAATAGGATTGTGGACTCAGGATCAACCATCAACCTAAAAGAAATGCTGGCCGTAAAACTGGCAATCCAAAAGTTCAGACCATTTCTCAAAGAGGGTCAGTTGATGATAAGAACAGACAACACCACAGTCATGTGGTACATCAACAAACAGGGAGGCACTCATTCATACCCCCTATGCAGAATGACTTTGGAGCTGTGGACCCTGGCACTCAGCTACAACATCCAGCTGCAGGCAATATTTGTACCAGGAAAGCAAAATACTCTAGCAGACATATTAAGCAGAACCACAACAGATGCATGGCACCTGCACCCGGACATCTTCAAGACCATCTCAAAGAAATGGGGAATGCCTCAGATAGATCTATTCGCATCACCTCACAATCATCAGCTCAAAAAATTCTGCACAAGGACATTCCACCCACTAGCATGGAAAGTGGATTCACTCTCCTTCAGCTGGAAAGGCCTAACAGCATATGCATTCCCACCTCTTCCCTTGATACACAAAGTGCTACTAAAGATCAAGGAAGAACATCCAAGGATAATTCTGATAGCTCCAAACTGGCCAAGACAACACTGGTACCCACTGCTGAGGAGCCTGTCTCGAAACAATATGTGGCCAATACCCCTGATGCCTTTGATGCTAACTCAGAACAACTACAGCACCATGCATCCAAACCTAAAAACTTTACAACTAACTGCATGGAACATCACATAGCAGCAGCTAATCAAGAACTTTCCCAAAGAGTTAAAGACATTATTCTTGAAGCACGCAGACCTTCAACAAGAAGGAACTACGCTGGAAAATGGAAAAGGTTTGTCATTTGGAGTTCTGAAAGAGGAAAAGATGTGTCAAACATAGATATGCCTAACATTCTGGAGTATCTGGCCGAACTTCTCCATTCAGGCCTGTCCTACTCCTCCATCAAGATACATGCATCAGCTATTTCAGCAGAATACAGCTTTGATCCACCTGTTATTTCACACCCTTTGCTCAGGCAGTTTCTCAGAGGAATCAAGAATGTAAAACCTCCAAGGAAACCACCATTGCCAGCTTGGGATTTAAACAAAGTTGACACTATCACCCTTCGAACCAGCAGCAACAGCAGACCTACAACGCCTGTCATGGAAAACTGCTTTCCTACTGGCAATTACTTCAGCAAGGAGGGTTTCAGAACTACAGGCCTTAATGGCAGTGCAACCCTTCCTAATCTTCCACCAAGATAGAGTGTCCATGAGGACTAATCCAACATTTATGCCTAAGGTGGTATCCAGAGTGTCTTTAAACCAGGCAATCCACCTACCTACCTTCTTTCCCAACCCACAAAACAGAGGGAAAAGATACTACATACATTGGATGTACATACTACTTGGACAGAACCAAAAGCAACAGAAAGACTGACCAACTTTTTGTGGCCTATACAACAGGAAGGGAGGGAAAAGCTATTTCCAAACAGACAATCTCCAAATGGATAGGAAATTGCATACGATTCTGTTACTCCTTCCATGGAAGACCAATTCCACAGAACATAAGACCTCATTCTGGCTACCAAAGACATTATTGAGGCGGCTACTTGGACCTCCGTGCATACATTTGCCAAGCATTATAATTTGCCTCTATATTCCAGATCCCGAGCAGGGTTTGCCACTGCTGTACTGCAAGGGATCCTAACCACACCATAATCTACCTTTATCCTCCTCCCCTACTTGGCTATGGTATTCTACCCAGCTGTGATGACTGCAGATGCATCCATGAAGGACATAGTACAGTTTTGTACCTACCATAAATGTAGATGTCCGAACTGGATAGCATCTGCAGTCACCTCCCTCCTTCCCCTCTGAGGTACTCCTAGGGTGTTTACCCTCCTAATAGCTAGCTGATGGGGTTTATGGTGTATTTGTTTGTATATATGTACATACATGCTTATTTTTGTAACCTATATCCTTTGGAAACATTGGCATCTATCCAAAATTTTTAGCCTTCAAGGGGGCTTCTGGCATCTGGGGCAAGAAACACTGAGGAAAATTGATGCCTTTATACCAACAGAGATGACGTCGGGTGAAGCCGAAGCGGACCGGACTTTGGAATCCGGCCGACTGACGGGCTGCCTGACGACAGGACAACCCAGCTGTGATGACTGCAGATGCTATCCAGTTCGGACATCTACATTTATGGTAGGTACAAAACTGTACTTTTCTGAACAGGTGGGTAAGCATTCCTTACAATGTGGTTTTGATGCTGTACAGGCCTCTTCGAGGGTGGCTGCCACCGGTTCTGTTCTACGCAGGCACGCCTGGCTAAGGGATCAGAATTTAGCTGAGCATGTTAAGACAAGGATCTTGGATGCTCCTTTGCAATCTGATGTGTTGTTTGGTTCTCCTGTTGAAGCAGTTTTAAAGAAAATGGAAGACAAAGCTAAGTCTATGCACACTGTTAAAGATTTTTTACAGGTTCAGCCTCCAAAGTTTAGTAGAAATTGGCCAACCAAGGGGTGGACATATCCTTCTTATGATTCCCAGTCTAGGGGTAGGTCTAGGCGTGGTAGGGGCAGAGCTCAGGGCTCTTTTAGATCGAGAACAGGGGGCTCACCTGCACAGTCTTCCGGTGAGGGCAGGGGTCAGCCCTTTCATAGACAGACCCAATGACCTACCTTTTCAACTGCCAGAACCTTCCCGTCTGGCAGCACCTTTGGGAGGAAGACTGACACTTTTCAAGGAAAACTGGAGTTTAATTACCCAAGACAGATGGGTATTGGATATCATTCACCACGGTTACAGGTTTTATTTCCATACCTTGCCCCCTTTCAAAGGCATGCCAGACATTCCTCCTCAACACAGACTAGAAGCTTACAGACAAATTTCT
The DNA here is from genome assembly GCF_019279795.1 of Protopterus annectens. Classification (NCBI taxonomy): domain Eukaryota; kingdom Metazoa; phylum Chordata; order Ceratodontiformes; family Protopteridae; genus Protopterus; species Protopterus annectens. Next base: position 878,021,903 of record NC_056735.1, on the reverse strand, counting down.
CTGTTACTCCAGATAGGGGCCATACAACCGGTGCCTATGACAGAAAGGGGCCTAGGATTTTATTCTCGCCTATTCCTAGTGCCAAAAAAGGGGAACACGTGGAGACCAATTTTGGATTTGTCTATCCTCAACACCTTTCTGGACATACCCAAGTTCAAGATGCTGACATTACAACAGCTTTTACCTCTGCTGGGCAAAGATCACTGGATGGTAACTTTGGATCTCAAGGAGGCTTATCTTCATGTTCCTATCACTCTAAGTTGCAGGAAGTATCTGCGTTTTCGAGCTGGAAATTCTCATTATCAGTTCTCTGCATTGCCCTTTGGCTTATCTACTGCGCCCAGAGTATTCACAAAAGTTCTGGCTCCAGTGATAGCCTTCTTCAGATTGAGAGGAATACAGATCTACCCTTATTTGGACGATTGCCTGATTCTGGCTCAAGGGAAGGACGAGCTTCTTCAGCATTTGAAATATGTGATAGCAGTGCTAAGATGCCTGGGGTATTCTGTGAACGAAACAAAGTCCAGTCTAGTACCCTCTCAAGACATGTGCTTTCTGGGTGTGAGACTGAATACAGCAACCCAGATGGCTTTTTTGACCCCGGACAAACAAAAGAATCTTTCCCTTTACTTCCAACAACTATCACATCAGTCCGGGCTGACTGCAAGGACAGTCCTTCAAGCCTTAGGGTTCATGGCATCTTGTATTCTGGTGCTTCCCAATGCCAAACTGCATATGAGGAAGCTACAATGGTATCTCAAGAATCTATGGACACAGCACTGCCAGGATCTGGACACTGTCATTCAAATAATACCTTGCATCCAAAAGGAATTTTTGTGGTGGGCTCAGCAATGTCACCTAAACAAGGGACTTTCTGTGACCCGGCCAGAGGAGTCAGATTCTAACAACAGATGCCTCGGACAAAGCTTGGGGAGCTCATCTCAATGGAAAGTGGATACAGGACAAGTGGCCTGTCAGACTACAGCATCTACATATCAACTTGAAGGAGATGTTGGCAGTCCAGTTTGCATTAATGGCTTTCAAGGATTTACTTCTCCCAGGACAGGTGCTGATTCTAACGGACAACACAACTGTCATGTGGTACATCAACAAACAAGGGGGAACACATTCTTACCCTCTATGCAGACAAGCAATGATTTTGTGGGACACTGCTCTCAGTTTACAACTAAATCTTCAGGCAAGGTTTCTGCCGGGAGTGCAGAACTCCTTAGCAGATGTGTTAAGCAGACAAATCATGGATCCCCACGGTGGCAATTGGATCTTCATGTATTTCAGCAATTGACAGTGTCATGGGGAACTCCAGACATAGATCTGTTCGCTTCTCCTCTAAACCACCAGCTGCCAAAGTTTTGCACAAAAGGATTCATCATGCAGCTTGGAAAGTGGATGCTCTTTCTTTCAGTTGGAAAAATCTTCATGTGTATGCCTTTCCGCCTCTTCCTCTCCTCCTAAAGGTACTTCTAAAGGTCAGACAGGACAAACCAAGAATGATCCTGATAGCTCCAGATTGGCCTCGACAGCACTGGTACCCATTACTGAGAAGTCTGGTAAGGAAACCGCCTTGGCCCTTGCCTTTGATTCCACACCTGTTGTCCCAGAAGGACGGTCATCTACTCAATATCAAGCTTCACTCTCTTCATCTCACAGCATGGCATATCCTGTTTTGACCCATAGCAGGGCTCAACTTCCTCAACAAGTTTTGAATGTGATTATGGAAGCTAGAAGACCTAGTACAAGGAAAGTGTATGCAGACAAGTGGAAGAGATTTTTGTTTTGGAGTGCAGCAAAGGATTTGGATGTTTCTGAGCCTAATTTGAGTGTGGCTCTTCAATATCTTACTGAGTTATTGGACAAAGGTTTGTCCTTCTCTTCCATTAAGATTCATGCTGCAGCAATTTCAGCTCACTATGACTGTGATCCACCTTTGTTTTCTCATCCTTTGTTCAAGCAATTTCTTAGAGGGGCAAAGAACATAAGACCTCCACGTTGAGCTCCTACTCCTGCTTGGGACCTCAATTATGTGTTGGAAAAACTCACTCTACAACCTTTTGAGCCTGCAGCTACTGCTGAGTTGAAATATTTGTCATGGAAGACTGCTTTTGTTGGCCATTACCTCTGCAAGAAGGGTTTCTGAATTGCAGGCCCTTATGGCGGTTGAGCCTTTCTTGATTTTCCATAAGGATAGGGTATCTTTACGTACTAATCCTTCCTTTATGCCTAAGGTGGTTTCAAGTGTGTCTTTAAACCAAACTATTCATTTACCTACCTTTTATGCAGACCCCCAAAATAAGGGGAAAAGATTTTGCATACTTTAGATGTACACAGGCAGTTACGCTATTACTTAAACAGGACTAAGGATTTCAGGCAGTCTCAGCAGTTGTTTGTTTCTTTTGCTTTGTGTTCTCAGGGCAAGCCTGTGTCAAAACAAACTATTTCTAAGTGGATTGGGTTTTGCATTGCTTTTTGTTATTCCCATCATGGCAAGGAGATTCCAACAGGGATTAGACCTCATTCCACTAGGGCTACTGCCACTTCTGCAGCTTTTCTAAGGGGGGTGGCAACTAAGGATATTTTGGAGGCAGCTACTTGGAGTTCAGTACATACTTTCTCTAAGCATTACCACCTTCCTCTCTACTCTAAATCTAGGGCTGGTTTTGCCACTGCTATTTTACAGGGCATTTTGGCAGCTCCTGCTTCTCTATGATTTGCCATCCTCCCTTACCTCTGCTTTGGGAATCTACCCAAGTGTAAGGACTGCAGCAATGTGAGATGAAGAACATACTACAGTTTTGTACCTACCATAAATGTAGATGTTCAAGATCCACATTGCTGCAGTCCAATCCTCCCTCCTTCCCTCTGTGTTTAGGGGTGGTTGTGTGGATAGGTTTGTTCTTTAGTATATTTGTAAAAGTTGTACATAGTTTGGGTGCAGGGGTGTTTAGTGTTTGGTGGTTTTTTGATTTTACCCTGTTTAGGGTCTTCTGACATCTGGGGCAAGAAAAGACTGAGGATATGACGTCGGTCATGCGCATTTATACCCTGACGTCCTGGCGTCAGTTTAATGCGCCTTGACCGACGTCAGCCATATACTTTGGTATTCGGGCCGACCGAGGACAGCGGTATACCCAAGTGTAAGGACTGCAGCAATGTGGATCTTCGAACATCTACATTTATGGTAGGTACAAAACTGTACTTTATCCATTACCCTCTTGGGGTCCATGTCTGCGGAAGATAAGAAAACAGTTTCTTTGCAACTGGACACCCTCCAGTCCTTATCCATTGCCTCCATGAGATTAATATATCATGACTCAGAGCTGCAGCTTCTGGGTTAGCAGTTAGGAGGCATGCCTGGATGTGTCTGTGTGATTCTGCTTAGCTCTTCAAGTTTTCTTTCATCAGTGCCCCTTTTAGTAGATCCGTCTTATTAGGCCCTAAGGTGAAAGAGACTCTCCAGGAGTCAGCAAGATGAGAAGACTCTTTCTGTCATGGGAATCAAATTTTCTACTCCTCAGAAGAGTCTTTCCCAGAACCAGAGAGGTAGCAGATAACTGTGGTTCAGAAGGTCACGAGGTTCTTCCCAAGCCTCCTATGGAGAATAATCCCCTCACAGCAGAGGGGGTGATGTTCATCGTGTTACCCTGCTGCAGTCATAACACTTGGGTTATCCTGTCGTCAGGCGGTCCCACAGTCGGCTGGATTTCCAAAGTCTTGGTCCAACGTCGGTTGCTGTCGCCTCATCCCTGACGTCAGAGCGCCAGGGGTATATATATTTCAACAGACGCCATTTTCTTCAGTCTTTCTTGCCGCGCGGTGCCCGAAGCAGAAGCAGTTCGCAAGTGCCGGTCGGCCGACTCCTTAGATTTTCGAATTCGAGTTTCAGACCGAAGTCTTCTATAAAGCTAAGTACCCCGTTGGGGAAACTTTTCTTGCCTCAGACCGATGTCAGAAAAAGTTAACAATTATATTTCTTGTGGGAAGCAAATACCTAATAAGGATTTTCATTCTTATTGTATACCCTGCCTAGGCCCTGATCACGAAGTCACTTCTTGTCGTTTTTGTGCTAGATTTAATAAACGCACTATTAAAAGACGTTTTGATTTCGCACGACACTTGTTTGGCAGAAAATTTAATTATGACATGCCGTCGGAGCTACTGACTACCGGCGTGCACAAAAAACGCAGGGATAAGGATTGTCAGTACAGGCCTAAGCCTGATTCCGAGGCCTCGGTTGATCTGGTCTCCGGTTATCTGTGAGGCCCCGACGCAGCCTCCGACTACCATAGTTGAGGAACCCGAGACCGTTATGGATATTTTGACAGAATGTACTAGGCCGACGCAGCCTTTTACTTCAGGCTCTACCGACGATTTACCTTCCAAGGATGCCGGTTCTTCTGAAACACCTTTGCTTTCTGAAGGCGTTTTCAGACCGACGACTCTCACAGTCAAAGCGTTTTCTAAATCGAAGACTCCTTCCAAATCGAAAAAAGCTTCACTTCAGTCACCTGTTCAAGGCCCTATGCCTAAGAAACAGATGCTTAAGATGGCTGAAGATCTGATTACTCCTGTCAGGGGTTCCCAGCCCTCTCCTGACAAAAGGCCTAGACAAGAGGAAGAATCTGCTTCCTCTGAACAACTGTCTATTTCTTCGGATTCTTCTGAAGACCAAGACTATTCCTTCTCTCCTTATGAAGATTCTGATGCTGAGGACTCTATTCCCTCAGCTTCCTCTCCAGAAGATTACTCTTTTGGGGAAACGTTACACACTATGAAGGAGCATTTTCACTGGGAAGGCCAGGATTACTCTGATTCCAAGAAAAGGCTCAGAGAGATTCTTTTACTCCCCCAACACAGACCTCTAGCCATCCCTCCTGTTTTGGACATTGTGGATGATGTTTATTTAGAATCCAGTTTCAACCCTGACTCTCTGCCTCCTGCCCCGGCCAAGCCTGACAGATATTACAGAGTACCTGATTCCCATAAATTCCTTTACAAAAGCCCAGTAGCTGACCCAGAGACTATCTCCCAGGGTCCCAAGGGGGCTAAGGCTTCTATGGCTAAAAATCCAGTACCTTCTGAGAGGGATTCAAGAGCACTAGACAGATGGGGGAAAAAGGTTTACACCTTAGCCACTTTAGCTATAAGAGCTCTAAACTGCCAATTTCATATGCTTAAGTATCAGCAATTTCTGATCTCTCAGTTAAAACAAAAGATAACAACCCTTCCTCAACAATCTGAATTGAAAGAAGTACAGGATTTGTTGCACGCCACCGAGCAGGTGGGCAAGCATACCTTACAGTGTGGGTTTGATTCCTTGGAGACCTCCTGCAGAGCAGCGGTCACTGGATCAGTTATACGTAGGCATGCCTGGTTAAAGGAGCAGAGTCTGCCTGAACATGTTAAAGCAAAACTACTAGATGCTCCCTTGCAGCAGAATGTTCTTTTTGGTGTTGAAGCAGAAGACATTTTAAAGAAAATGGAGGAAAAGGCAAAATCAATGCAGACAGTCAAAGATTTCCTACAGGTACAACCCCCTCGCTTTAGCAGAAACTGGCCAACCAAAAATTGGTCCTTTCCAGCCACTGACAGGCCTCAGAGGGGTAAGTACAGGCACCCAAGGGGCAGAGGACAACCACAAGCTCAGTATAAGCCTCACCAATGGACCACTTCATCCCAGAAGGGAGGAGAAAACAGGTCTCAGGCCACCAGAAGGCAAACTCAATGAATTGCACCTCAACTGGCCAAACAAAGCTCTTTTGTCATCCCCCCTGGGGGGGAAACTAGCATTATTTGTAGACAACTGGCACATGGTAACAAAGGACAAATGGGTCCTGGACATAATTTTACGAGGATACAGATTCCACTTTCACACCTTGCCAGTAAAAAGAGGAATGCCAAACCTGCCACAAAATCAAAGGGCAGAGGCTCAAAAACAGATTACAGCTCTCATGGCCATGAGAACCATTCAAAGGGTACCAACACTAGAGCAAGGCAAAGAATTTTACTCAAGACTATTCCTGGTACCCATAAAGGAAAATGTTTGAAGGCCAATTCTGGACCTTTCAATTCTAAACACTTACTTACAGGTTCCCAAATTCAAGATGCTAACACTACAGCAGCTACTTCCCATGTTGGGCAAGGGAGCATGGCTGGTAACGTTGGACCTCAAGGAGGCATACCTGCATGTCCCTATCAGACAAAGTTGCAGAAGATACCTCTGTTTCATTGCAGATTCAACCCATTATCAATTCTCTGCACTGCCCTTTGGCTTATCTACTGCGCCCAGAGTATTCACAAAATGCCGGGCACCAGTAATTGCATACTGCAGACAGAGGAATTCAAATATATCCATACCTGGAGGACTGCCTCATCCAAGCAGAAAGAAAAGACATTCTCATAGGTTCATAGGTTCATACTAGGCTATCTGCCCGAGGGCATTTACAAGCCTAGCCCATCGTTTTGTGGCTTACGCCACCCCTTAAGTATGGGGAACTATACCCATTATTTTGCTGTGCCTCTGTCGAGCAGTGACACTGAGGTAATCCCTGGGGTATATCTGCGATCTCCCATCCATTGGTCAAGATTTCTCTTGAACAAGGCCAGCGAGGTGCTCTGCCTCACATATACCGGGATTTTGTTCCACAGCATAGGGAGTCTTTGGGTGATGAATCTATCCCTCCAGCACGTCCTATTAATAGCCGTGTCGAGGTTTAAGTCTCCCGCCCTTGTGGCTCTGATGGATCTAGATTTTTGAGGTGAAGCATATTCATCAAATCTGGGTTTGACATGGCCTTGTATGTTAGGCAAAGGTCACCTCTGAGCAAGCTGGCGACTGAATAGAGCTGGAGTTCTTTCAGTCGGGCAGCATAGGACAGATTTTTGAGACCCTTTATCCTTTTGGTGAGGAACTTTTGTGGCCTCTCCAGCTGCTGCAAGTGTCGGGTCAGATACATTCGAATGGGGCATTGCACTCAATCATTGGTCTGATGAGTGATGAGTAAAAGGAGACCATGACCTCCCTTGATCTAGATGAGAATCCCTTCATGATAAGGTGGGCAATGTAGAAGGTCTTCCTAACTACTTTAGCTACATGGGTGTCGAATGACAGACTACAATCAACCTGGGTCCCCAAGTCCCTGATAACTTCTTCTGTGCTCAGTGGATTGCCACCTATTTGGTAGCTAGGGGTAACCTTGTTTTTCCCGAAGGGTATGACTATGCATTTTTTGGCATTTAACTTTAGGCCATGGCTCTGGCACCAGTTATCCGTTTCTGTGAGAACCTTCTGAAGGATATCTGTGTCAGATGTGTTTTCTACTATGGCCCAGTTTGCAATCATCTGCAAACTTTGTCAGCCATAACCCTCCTGTGTTTGCTTGTACTTCGGAAAAGTAGATGCCAAACAAGAGTGGGCCCAGGACTGAGCCCTGTGGGACACCACTTGTGACAGGCTTTGAGTCTGACATGGCGCCAGCAACTCTGACCCTGTGGGTTCTGTCACTCAGCCAGTTTGCAACCCATCTTGTGATGTATGGGTTAACATTTAAGCTGATGAGTTTTTCAATGATACCCGAGTGAGGTATTGTATTGAAGGCCTTCGCCAGATCGAGGTAGGCTGTATGGACTGCCTTTCCCTCATCAATGGCTTTGGTGACTGTTTCGAAAAAGTCAACCAAGTTTAAAAGGCATGATCTGCCTTTGACAAAGCCAAACTGGGTTGGATCCAAGGTCTGCAAATTCCCTATGTCTTTATTTATGAGGTCCATTATGATCCTCTCCATGGCTTTGCAGATAAGGCTTGTCAAGCTAATAGGCCGGTAATTTCCAGGGTCGGTGGAGGCACCGCCTTTGTGAAGTGGGACCACAGTTGCAGTGCGCCACTCCTGCAGTGCGTATCCAGAGGTAAGACTTTGATTAAATAGCTGTCCTAGCTGTGGGTTTAATTCCTCATTGAGTTCGTGGAGCACACAGCCGGGGACACCATCGGGTCCCATGGATGCTGTGTTTTTTGCTTTGGAGAGAGCAGTTCTAACTTGGGCGTTGGAAATGTTTGGGGGGCTGCAATCGTTTGGTATAGATATCTCTCCTTTGGGGAGGGGAGAAGTTTGCACTGAACCTGTCAGCCAGTATGTTGGCAATGTCTGTAGGATCAGTAATCTTCACATCATTTTGGACTAGTTCTGAGCATATCTGGGAGTTTCCTCCCAGGTTTCTAACATAGCTAAAGAATGCCTTATGATTGTCTTTTGAGTCTTTAGCTATTTTTCTCTCAAAATTTGCTTTGGATGATTTTATGAGAGCTCTTAGTTGTTTACTTATAGTGATCAAGGGTGTCTTACCTTTTAAGGATTTTGCTCTATCTTGTAGTAGCTTCCTCCTTTTGTTGTAGAGTTTGTTTATGGCTGGGGTCCACCAGACTGGACGCTTGCCTTTGGTACAAAGAGTCTTTGTTTTGCTTGGGATTGCCTTATCCATGCAGTCCTGCAGGTGCTGGTAGAAGGCATTTGTAAGTGATTCAGCGGCTTGAGTACTGTTTTCCGCCGGCTCGGGGCCTTAAAGGAGACCACACTAGTCTTTAGAAGTGTGAAGTCGGCTTTGAGAAGTTCTTTACTGTGGTCTTTTTATTTCAGGTGGGGTGGGATGAGGACCTCCAGCGAGATTAGTTTGTGATCTGATCTCACCAGTGAGGGGTATACTTCGGTGTTGAACATTGTGCTCCCATGTTCGTGATGATGAGATCAAGTATGTTATCTCCTCTTGTGGGATGGTGACTAGTTGTTCCATGGCATTTGAGTTTATGAATTCCAGGAACTTTTGGGCTAGGGTGTTTGGGCTTGAGTAGTGTTCCCAGTCTATATTAGGGTAATTGAAGTCACCTAGTATGATGGTGTTTGGTGATACATTTATCCCTCTAGTGTTTTCAGGAAGGCCATGTGAGGTTCCTGAGTTTGTGAGGGTGGCCTGTAACATGCTACAATTTGCAGAGCAGTCTTGCCTATGGTTAATTGCACCTGGATGGTCTCCGATGCATCGTGCGTTGCCACCAGTCTTGAGGTGTGGGTGTCCTTGATGAATATGGATACCCTCCTTTCTTGGTATTGTCCGGATTTTGGGGCGGAACGCATGATATGAGGTAAAACCTGATAGTGCTGGGGTGCTCTCAGGAGCCTTGAACCAGGTTTCTGTCACAGCACAGACATCGATGTTCTCCATACTGAGAAGGGCCTCGAGTGCGTGCATTTTGAGATTTAGACTTCTGGCATTGAGCAGCATTACCCTTAGTTTTTTCCTTTTTGTGTTCTAGGGTGGTAGGTTTAGAATTTGAGCCTTGCCTAAAAAGGCACTATGGGGGTGGCAAGAGCCTTTGCCAATATCCGGAATCCCAGGGGTGACAGGTGCAAGCCGTCCCTTGCGAAGCAGCGTGGCTTGTCCAGCATGTCATCCCAGGCAGACAGACACTGGATCCCCTTTGAATGACACCAGTGTTTAAGCCAATTGTTAAAGCTGATCATCTTATCTCTGTATTGTGGCATCATTCTTGGTGAAGGTAGGATACTGCTCAAGGTCAGGGACATACCTGCCTGGGCTACATAATCAGAGAGCTCCTCAATGTCTCTTTTCATGTAGTCCAAGGAGGTACGTCTCAGGTCATTTACACCAGCATGGACAATGACTGAGTCGTATTTGTACCTGCTGTTGAGAGACCTGAGTGCTTGCGTTATGTGGCGGATTCTAGCGCCCGACAGGCAGCTTACTGTGACCTTCTCCTTACTCAGTCTGGTGAGCGGGACGTCAGTGTGTCTGACTATGGAGTCACCAATGGCTAGTGTGTCTGGCATTGTGTTTGGCCTTAAGGGCTGTGACTGTTTGACACTCTGACTGTGAGGTCTATGTGTTGCAGGTGTTGTGTTCTGAGGTGGTGGTTGTTTGGGTGTCTGCTTTGGTGGCCTCTGCTGTTTTGGTAGATTTTTGATCAGAGCCTCCGAGTATGTCTTTGTGTGTTTATGTGTATGATTTGAGGTTGTGATGGTACTATGTGAGACTGGGTCTATAGTGTGTGTGGTAACCTTCTCCTCCTGACTGGTCTTGCCAGTCCTATGTTGAGAGAGCTCAGCCTCCAGTTTGGCCGTATAGTTGCATCTCTCGCATGTATTTGTGTTTTGTGGGAGGAGGAGAGGGTTGTCTGTGTACATGAGGCAATTGTAACATTGCCTCAAAATTCCCAGGTTCACCAGCTGAGCAGGAGAGGACACTAGCAACTGATCCCTCGACATGCTAGAAGGAATAGACAAAAAAACTTTGAAAAAGATTCCGGGGGACGTGGGTGACAGAGAAATGGGGGTTTGCCTTTTTGGGGTACTATCTATGACAAGAGTGCCGTATCAAGGTAATAAGTACTGTAGGAGCAAGTGCTAGGTTTAACAGGTAGAGAATATTCTACTTGGAGTCAAGTAGAGATGATCTTTTTAGTTATAGGATACGCTGATTAGATCAGTAGTATAGTTTGAGGAAGGTAGTTTTAAGGGAAAATTTGAAAAGTGGAATTTAGGTAGCCCTAATAGTTTAATTCTGCTTAACCGGCGCTGCCCTAGTGTGCAACGGTAGCAGCTCCGCGCTAAATCGCGCTAACGCGCGTTTAGCGTTTTTTATATCAGGGGGCTGAAAGAAGCTAGGAACTGGCCCAAAACGACCAATAAACTACAAGTTGCTGGCTGAAACCTCACAAAACTGGACCAACAGGCAGCTCAATGCTTCCCACTCCCACTGGTAAGCAAGGGAACTTCCTCCTTTCCAAATTAGGTAAAGAATCAGTAACAGGAACTGCAAACAAAGTCCAGGGATCAGCAAGCTCTGAAACTGGACTAATCTAGCTTAGTAAGGCGGGAAAACAAGAGATATTTTTTTTTTTTTTTTTCAAGAGACAAGCAGAACAGATACAGTAAACACTTATAAATGCTATAAATCGGCTATCACAGCCTACACAAACAATTTGCAACAGTTACAGATATTAAAAGTAACAAACTGAGAAACAAGTGCAATATCAGAATAAATGCAGAATAAACAGTAACAATGTATCAGCAGCAGGCGAAAATACAGTAGCAAGATAAATAGAAGTGGAAAGCCACAAAAAAAAATTCAACATCTGTTTTTTGTGAAGCATCTACTAAATTGCCTGGGGTACACAGTAAACGAAAAGAAATCAAAAGTAGTACCCTCACAAAAAATGACATTCCTGGGTGCCAGCTTGGACACAATGGCCCAGAAGGCTTATCTTACACCAGACAAGCAATTACAACTGACTCAATATTTCAAGACAATGGCAACAAAGACCCAATTAACTGCAAGAAAAATTCTGCAGGCTTTGGGCTTCATGGCAGCTTGCATTCTGATACCATTTGCAAAACTGCATATGAGGAAATTACAATGGTACCTAAAAAACGTATGGTCTCAACACAGCCACAACTTGGACACAATGATATCTCTCATTCCCTGCCTTCAGCAGGAATTTCTCTGGTGGGCACAGGCATGTCACCTCAACAAGGGTCAGCCTTTCACCTTGCCCCCACCCAGGCAAACTATCACAACAGATGCTTCAGACTACGCCTGGGGGGCTCACATGGCAGGGAAATGCATTCAAGGCATATGGACTGCAGAACAAAGAAAACTGCACATAAACCAAAAAGAGATGCTTGCTTTACAGAAAGCTCTGAGAGCCTTCAAGGATCTTCTACAGCCTGGACAACTGGCAATAAAGACGGACAACACCACAGTAATGTGGTACATAAACAAACATGGGGGCACACATTCCTACCCTCTTTGCAGGCAAGCAATAATCTTATGGGACACAGCTCTGACCTACCAAGTCCAGTTACAAGCTCACTTCCTGCCAGGGCAGAAAAACACATTGGCAGACGACCTAAGCAGAAACATCAAAGATCCCCACGAGTGGAAGCTAGACCCACAAATATTTGCAATGATAACTCAAAGATGGGGCCTACCAAATATAGACCTGTTTGCCAGTCCTCAAAACTACCAGCTGACAACATTTTGTACAAGGACATTCCACCAACAAGCATGGAAAGTGGATGCTCTCTCCTTCAGTTGGAAACACCTGACAGCATATGCCTTTCCTCCCTTACCTCTTCTCACAAAGGTTCTTTTGAAGGTCAAAAAGGAGAAACCTCGAATGATTCTCATAGCCCCAGACTGGCCACACCAGCACTGGTACCTACTTTTGAAGAATATGGCTCACAGCCCACCATGGATACTACCTCAAATACCTAATTTACTCACACAGCAAGACAAGCAGATTTTACACAGCCAGATCAAAACCTTAAACCTGGCGGCATGGCAAATCAATTAAGTAGCCAACCAGCTTCTCTTTCTCAAGCAGTACTGGATGTTATTCTAGAAGCCAGGAGGCCAAGCACCAGGAAGGCTTACTCAGACAAATGGAAAAGGTTTTCTGCTTGGAACCAAGCTAAAGGCCTAGATACAACTCAGCCTCATATGCCTCACATTCTGCAGTATTTAGCTGAGATGTTGCATAAAGGACTTTCCTTCTCATTTAAAATCCATGCTTCAGCTATTTCAGCTCACTACAACACAAATCCACCTTTATTTTCAGATCCACTCCTAAGGCAGTTCCTCAGAGGGGCAAAAAACATTAGACCACCTAGAAGAGCTCCTACGCCTACATGGGACCTCAACTTTGTTCTGGAAAAACTAACATTACCATCCTTTGAACCAGCTTTTTCTGCAGACCTTCAGTTCCTATCTTGGAAGACTGCCTTGCTCCTGACTATAACTTCTGCTAGGAGAGTTTCAGACTTACAGGCTCTTATGGCAATGGAACCTTTCCTCATTTTTCATCAAGACAGAGTTTCTCTACGAACTAATCCTTCCTTCATGCCTAAGGTGGTTTCCAGCTTAGCTTTAAATCAAACCATCCATCTACCCACTTTCTTCCCCAGTCCACAGAACAAAGGTGAGAGACTCCTACATTCCTTGGACATTCACAAGCAGCTTCGATATTACTTGGATAAAACTAAGGCTTTCAGAAAAACTGACCAGCTCTTTGTTTCCTATGCTACAGCTACTCAAGGGAAGGCCATTTCCAAGCAAACCATTTCTAAATGGATAGGCCATTGCATACGATTCTGCTATACCCATCATGGGAAACCAGTACCTCCTACCATTAGGTCCCACTCAATTAGGGCAACAGCTACCTCTACAGCTTTTCTCAGGGGGGTTCCTACCAAGGAAATTTTAGAAGCTGCAACTTGGACTTCTGTACACACCTTCACCAAACACTATCACTTACCTCTTTATTCTAAGTCCAGGGCAGGCTTCGCCACTGCAGTTCTGCAGGGGCTCATTGCCTCCTCTAACGTTCTATAATGCCTCTACCCTACCTTAGCTTTGGGACTCAACCCAAGTGTGATGACTGCAGCAGGGTAACACGATGAACATAGTACACTTTTGTACCTACCATAAATGTAGATGTTCGAGTGTTCGCCCTGCTGCAGTCCAGGTTACCCTCCCTCCAACCTCTCTGATTACTGGCTAAACCTCTGCTATGCCTGACTGATGTATTTGCTTATAGCTGAAGGGTTTTTTGTCTGTACAGTGTTCTCACATTTTTGATACTGATTTGGATCACCTTTATGGGGGCACCTGACATCTGGGGCAAGAAAAACTGAAGAAAATGGCGTCGGTTACAATATATATACCCCTGGAGCTCTGACGTCAGGGATGAGGTGACAGCAACCAACGTCGGACCAAGACTTTGGAAATCCGGCCGACTGCGGGATCGCCTGACGACAGGATAATCCAAGTGTGATGACTGCAGCAGGGTGAACACTCGAACATCTACATTTATGGTAGGTACAAAACTGTACTTTCTAATGGGAGAGGCTTCCCTTGAGGCAAAGATGGCTTACAACACTAGGGTTTCATAGCTCCTTTCTCAAAGAAGCCCTATCTGCATCCCTGAAGGGTTACCCTGCTGCTGCACTCTGAAGGCAGTTAGGGGAGACCTATTTCTGCATCCACTACCTGGATAGCAATTACCAAAGATTATTGGGAGCAAAATATTATATCCAGAGGTTATTGCGTGCCATTTTCCCCTTTTCCCCCAAAACACAACAGAAGAATTCTCACCATTCCACCTAATCAGAGGAAAGCTGCAGAAGGATCTGGAACTGACTTGAGATTCTTTTTACTGCCAAAAGAGACCAGAGACCTAAGACCAGTTTTGGATTTCAGCAATCTAAATCATTTTGTAAAACACTTAACGTTCTGGATGGTCACGGTTCAGTCTGTGCTGCCTCTTTTAAGGAAGGATGATTACATGTGCTCTGTAGATCTTCAGGATGCATACTGTCATATCAAAATATGTAGGAACTCCAGAAGATATCTACACTTCCATCTGGGAGCCAGTCAGTACCAGTTCAGAGTACTGTTGGTCTTGACCAGAGCTCCCATGGACTTAATCAAGTGCATGGCAGTGGTTGCAGCTCACCTGAGACTGCAAGGATTCTGAGTGTTTACATATCTAGACGACTGGCTCCTATCTGCTTCCACCAAGCCTTTACTAATTTGAGCCAGGGATCACTTGCTCCATCTGTCTTCCCAGCTGGGCATTACTGTAACTCTATCCAAGTCTCAGTTTTACCCCATACAAACGCTCGAATTTATTGAAGCCTGTCTAGATAACTAGACACAAGTGGCAAGCTTGCTACAAACAAGATTGAAGACCTTAAGGAAGTAGGCATTACACATCCTTAGTCTTCATTCACCTCCACCCATATTCATTCTACAACTAGTGGGTTCGATGGCAGCCTTCATAGTACTGGACCCCTTGGCATGCTTTCACTTGAGAGTGCTACAATGGATTCTAGCAGTACAGTGATTAATGAGACATCAGCCAAAGATGATTCCCATTCACATCACAAGTATTTGCAAATCCCACATAGTATGGTGAATCCATGCAGAGGACTATTTTCAGGGCCGTCCTTTCACTGTTCCCTCTCCCAAGGCCACAGTGACTATGGGTGTCTCCTAACTGAGAGCAGTACTTGGGAAGGATGGTCCAGGGTATGTAGTCCCAGGGATCCCCTTCAGAAGCTCAAAAGTTGAAAAGACTGAAAATCAGAATATCTAAAATGGAATTTTCCCTTTCTGCAGTGTTGTGTGATCTTGGAGTTGGTATAATTATCAGGGGATGAGAAGTGCGCCCCCTTCAGTAAAAATATTTTCGATTATTTTGAGTTTTAGATATTTTGATTTTCATTCTTTTGAACTTTTGATCTTCTGACATATCTTCACATAAGTGTCCTTGAAATGAGAGCAGTCCTGCTGGTGTTGCAGGCATTTCAAGTTGTTTTCCTTCTTGGGGTGATTGCATTTCAGACAACACAGCATGTCAGGGGTCTGGTACATCAACAAACGGGGAACCATTTCTTACACACTTTACCAGGAGGCAGAGAGTTTGGCAATGGGTGATCTCTTCCAGCAGCTTTCTTTTGGCAGTGCATACTCTAGGATTAATAGAATTACAAGCACTGCCTGCATTCTTGAGTGGTTTCTAATCTGTAAATCAAAACATTGTATCGGCCAGAATCTGATTCCATAGGTAACCACCACTTCACATTTACTTGGATAAATTTTGTCCCAGAAACATACATTAAATTTGAGTTTGTAGCTTAATCTTAAAAAAAATCTAAATTATTGTAAAGGAACTGACGTGGCCACCTATAGACCACCTTCCAAGCCAAAATGATGCAACAGAGTTTCTCTACACATATGAGTGATTTAGAGAACTTGGATTCCAAATAGTCTGCAAGGGTTGAATATGCATCCCACCCCTGGATGACTCTTGAATTGAAAACTAGTGCTACAAAGAGATTGTGTCCAAATTATACTGAATCACAGTAAGTCAGACTTCTGGCCATACAAGTTTTGCTAAACAAATGTAAACAGCCAGTAGAAACTAGCAAAAGAAAATGCTTTGAAAAAGTTAACCCTAGTAACTCTTCCCCTAAAATGAAATTTCTTTTGTCCACTCAGTTGACAGAGGGATAAAGCCCCGACTACAACTCAGCCGATCTGGATTTGATTAGGGTGCAGTAGAATAGATGTTCCCTTCCTGGAAAGGGGCAGGCCCAAGGTTGTTCCCTACGTGATAATCTCTGGTGGAGGCCAGGGACGTGAGAGTGTGTGTGGCCCAAGGAGGGTTAGGGCAGGGAAAATTGACTGAGCTGCTGCAGAGGCAGGACTGTATGTCAGCATATCCGCGTTGCACTCCTGCCCTTGGGAAGTAACCAAGGGACTGTGGGGGGGGGGGCAATGGGAGGGTATAAAACAAAATCCCAGCTGAAGCAATGATTGGCATGACATCCCAGGATGCTATTATGTTCTGTGTCAGCCTCGGCTTATTGGAGTAAGTCCAGTGGTTAAAACAAAAGAAGTAGGCAGACCTCACACTTTTTAAGGGTGCTGGGACAAGTCAGTAAGAGTAACGTCAAGGGGAGCAAATTAAACATGTTATGGCATTTGTTAAGCAAAGTCCAAAAACTAGGTACAAGTACCACACATTCACCAGCCCCTAATTCATCTAACAACGAGACCACGGAACTTCCTTTGCTGCTGCCTTGAAACTGTAATACATAGCATGCCTACACCCCAGCTGTTAATTTCACTGTCCCATCCTCCTCCTTCCCTGTTGACTCCAGACCTCTACACCTTTCATCATTTCCTAATCAAACAAGTAAATCTATTAACAGGGATAAAGTACTTGCAAAAGATGTCCAACAATGTTTCAATGGACTACCTACTTACAAAATTCCTAAAATTAGGAGCCTCCGCCTTGCTATCTCTTTTACAAGGCTAATCAGTAGATGTAGCTGAGAAAGTAACCTACCATCAGTTTAGAAGGAAGCCCACATCAAATAGCTTTTGCTAAATGTAAAGCTATCTAAACGTTAATATGCAATCTATGGGGATACATGGTTAAACTGGTTTTGTTTTCTAGTGGTTTGTAGGATTTGAATAGTGGTTGAGATGCTTGACAGCCCTGCATTTATTAGTTAGTCTTGCTTTTAGTCTGCATTTTGTTTGCACTGTCAAGTGCTAATCATTATGATTCTACAGTATTTCCAGGCAGTAAAGTCAGTGCATGGTATGTTTTAAATTGTCATAACAGTGCTTAATTATGAAGTTACCACAGCAGAAATTCCATTACACTAAAACTTTTCACTGCTGTGGTTTGGTGCCTGAGGTCTTTATTTACAACAGATGTTTTAATATTTTTCTGAATGCATTCAAAATAGTACACCACAGTTTATTTTGTAAAATGCCATAGCACCTTTATAAAGGCTAGACAAGTGCTTAAAGCTTTTGCTTCATCACAAGACAGATTTCATAAAAATGAAGTATTACTTTTTTTTTTTTTTCTTTTTCTGTGTTGCAGTATCCTGAACCTTTCTCTGACTCTGAAAATGAAGAGCCATTTGCTGTTAGGACCTGGCATCCCTCAGCTTTTGTTTCAAAGAACAATATGCAATCATCTGCCAGCATATCAGGGTAATGTATAAATTGTAAAGCCATTGCTGAAATGTAAATCATTTTTATTGTGCCATATTAGGTCAAATGGTCTAGTGGATTGGAGTATTTAATATCATTGTTGCTCAACGTAAGGATAATATGCAAAGATTCTGCTTACTTTTATTAATTTGAAATGTTACCTTACAATATATATTTGTTGATATATATTTCAAAGTAGTCTTGTCATGTTGACGGTATATAATATTCAAAGTACTATTCAAAAAAGAGGAAAGTGTATCTCATACTCTGCCTTTGAACATGTCTTACAAAAGTTTCTCAGATGTCACAAGATGTATCGCAAACTGGCTCTCAGACAGATCCCATAAAGTAAGAGTAGCAGGATCTATGTCCGAATCCAGACCAGTAATGAGTGGTGTGCCTCAGGGCTCTGTCCTGGGGCCCCTCCTGTTTGGCATATACTTCTCAGAAGTACAGGCAAGCACGGAAGGGCTGTGGCTGACTAAGTTTGCGGACGACTGCAAACTGGGTGCTATAATAGAGTCTCTGGCCGACATGGAGATCCTCCAGAAGGGCCTAAATGAGACTGATGCATGGTGTCAAAGCCATGGTCTTAAGCTAAATGCAAAAAAATGTGTAGTAATCCCCTTTGGAAAAAACAGAGTACCCGCAAACTACAACATAGGAGGTAATCTGCTGAAATCTGAAGAAGAAATAAGGGATCTAGGGACCCAAGTAGATAGTCAGCTTTCCTTTGATAACCATGTTGGCAAAGTGGTTAGAAAATCCTTCTATGTGACCCATCTGATCACGAAAGGGTTTGCATCAAGATCTAAGGATGTAATGGTGCCCCTCTACTCTTCCCTCATCAGACCCATTATTGAGTACAATGCACCAATTGGAATGTACCTGGCTAGACATCTCCAGCAGCTGGAGAGACCACAAAGGTACCTAACCAAGAGGATTACTGGCCTCAAACAGTTGCCCTATGCAGCACGATTGAAAAAGCTAAGACTGTTCTCTGTTGCATACCGCTTTCTCAGAGGCGATCTCTGTCTAACGTACAGAGCCATGTCCAACTCAGAATTGTTGAACATGCTCCATCTTAGCAAAACCAAATCTACTCGAGCTACACGCTCTAGGGATGTAAACCTCAACACAACAATGAATAGAACATGCTGGAGGGATAGATTCCCTTTGCAGAGACTTCCCTTACTATGGAACAGGGTCCCGATCTACACAAGACAGAGCCCCTCACTATCACTCTTCAAGAGGAACCTTGATGAGTGGATGGGTAACAGAAAGTTCACATCGGGGATCACGCCAACAGCACTACTAGATAGGGGCCAAGGGTACTAGCTGCTAGTACAAGGGTCTAGGCAACTACTAAAGGGGTGGTGAATACCGCACAATGTGGATGGGCTAATATATGCCTTCGGGCAGATATCCCAGTACCAACCTATGAACCTATGTCTCTTAAAGCCCAAGTGAAAGAATATACCTTCATAGTTGGGAAACATTTCCTTAAGTAATGATCTCATTTCGACCTGATATGAAAAGAAGCAAGCACATTCTGAAGGGGGTGGGAGGGGGAGAGATGTAAATGATGTTACTTTGAAATAAGAAATATTTCCATTACAGTGGAGTAAAGAGCACCATAGTCCAGGGAACATATTCCTTCTTGGAGACTGGGCTCTCAATACCCATTTGGAGCTGCAGGCAGTCTTCCTGGTCCTCGGAGCTTTGGAGAAATTGCTTGCAGTACACCCCAAATATGTTCTTGTTTCACTTTTGCAGTCCTGCCAGATGGAATTTCCTGCTGTGAAAGCCCTCGACTGGCCCGACTACCAGAGAAACTTTTATTTTGCCTCTCAGGCTGGCGGACACCTAAACTGATGACAGTATGCTCGTTTATAAACAGAGTCAGCCTGTGTCATCCCTTCAGTCTTTTCTTGCTGCCAGAGTCCAAAGCAGATTTCAAGTGCGTTGGTTGATCCACACCAGAGGGACATTGTCAGAAAGATAAGTACCCCGTTGGGGAACTCCGGGAGTTCTTAGACCTCCCTGAGTACAAACCTCTAGCAATTCCACCTATTCTGGAAGTAATGGAAGATGTTTTTCAGGATGCTTCCTTAAATCCTGACTCGCTTCCTTCTGCACCCAGAAAGCCTGACCAGATGTCCTTCATGGATGCATCTGCAGTACTAACAAATGGGTTGTCCTGTCGTCAGGCAGCCCTTCGGTCGGCCGGATTCCAAAGTCTGGGTCTGGCCTCGGCTGATGTCGCACTTCACCCGACGTCATAGCTGCAGTTCTTCGGGTATAAAGGCATCAGCCGACGCCATTTTCCTCAGTCTTTCTTGCCGCGTGGCGCCCGAAGCAGAAGCTGTTCGCAAGTGCCGGTCGGTCAGAACCAGAGATTACTATTACCGAAGACTTCTAAAAAGCTAAGTACCCTCATAAAGATTTCCACTCTTACTGCCTACCTTGCTTAGGCCCAGACCACGACGTAGCAGCTTGTCTAGCCTGTGCTTCTTTCACCCGACGGACACTTAGACGTCGGTCGGAATTTGCTGAGGAGTTTTTCGGCTACGCTTTTGCTTATATTATGCCGTCGGAGACTCCGACTTCGCAATTTTCTAAAAAGCGCAAGGAAAAGGACCGACACTCGCGGTCCGCGGTTTCGGCCGAAACCACGGTTAAGCCAACCGCGAGTGTCTCGGTTTCGGCTGAAACCGAGTCCACGGTCCTTCCTTCGGCCGAAAGCTTGCCTCCTACCGAGGCCTCATCCAGCATGGCACAATCTGCTTCTGAAATCCCACCTGCTGCTACAGGATCACAGGATTTATCTGATACTATTCCTTTAGATATATCTACTCCTGCACGTGGAGCTGCTAGGCCCCCTGCATCCATGTCGATTAAGGCTTTTGCCAGGGCTAAAGCAGCTAAATCTACCAAGAGTGTGCCTGCTAAGACCCCCTCTCACAGGCCTAGCTCTAGTACTCAAATGCTTAGTCTAGCAGAGGATCTTATTTCCTTGATCCGGGGATCCCAACCTCACCCTGACAGGGCCTCTCACCCACCTCCAGAGAAGAGGCCTAGAGCAGAGCCCCCTGAGCCTGTTTCTACAGATTACTCCTCTGATGATTCAGAACATACAGACCCTCCAGAGGGCCCTTATTCCCCTTATGAGGACTCTGATGCGGAAGACTCCATTCCTTCTGCCTCTCCTCCTGAGGAATTTTCTTTTGGGGAAACCTTGCATGCTATGAGGGAACAATTTCAATGGCAGGGCCAGGATTTCTCAGACTCTAGGAAAAGGCTTAGGACCTTTTTGCATTTGCCACAGCATAGGCCTTTAGCCATTCCTCCAGTACTTACTGTTGTGGATGATGCATTTAATGATGCTTGTACTGCTCCAGACTCACTTCCTCTGGCCCTGCTAAGCCCGACAGGTACTACAGGGTTCCGGACACACATTATCATTTGTATAAGGCTCCTTTTGCAGATCCTGAAACTATTTCACAGGGACCCAAGGCAGTAGCAGCTACCTCTGCCAAAAACCCCCTCCCCTCTGAAAGGGAATCCAGGGCCTTAGAGAGATGGGGTAAAAAAGTTTACACTTCTGCTACTCTTTCAGCTAGGGCCTTAAACTGTCAATTCCACATGATTCAGTATCAGGAATTTATGTTAGACCAGTTAACTAAAAAACTGTCCTCGCCTGAACCATTAGACAAAAAATCTCTTCAGGAAATGGTACATAACATTCAGCAGGTCAGTAATCATTCCTTAAAATGCGGCTATGATGCACTGGAGGCTTCCTTTAGATCAGCTATGACTGGTACAGTGATTAGAAGGCATGCATGGTTAAAAGAGCATTCCTTACCAGACCATGTTAAATCAAAGCTTCTAGATGCTCCCATGGATAAGCTCAATTTGTTTGGCCCCCCTGCACAACAGGTGCTGAAGAAGGTGGAAGAGAAAGCAAAATCTGTACAGACAGTCAAGGATTTCTTACAGGTCCAGCCTCCAAGGTTTAGTAGGAACTGGCCTTCCAAGAATTGGTCCTTTCCAGACACCAGAACACAGAGAGGCAGGAATAGGCCCAAGAAGCAGGGGCAATCCAGAGGTGCCTACAGGGGGCGTCAGTGGCAGCCCAACAATCAACGAAGTACTGCCACAGATCCAGCCACTACCACTTCCACAGGACAATCACAGTGACTTGGCTCTGAGACCGCCTACCAGGGAACAACTAGCAGCACCCTTGGGCGGAAAACTAGCCTTATTTTCGGAAAACTGGCATCACATCACAGGAGACAAATGGATTTTACAGACAATAGACCAAGGTTACAGGTTTCGCTTCCATACTCTGCCAAGGAAGAGAGGAATGCCAAACCTACCTCCAAATCAAAAGAAAAAAGCTGTAGAACAAATAGACCACTTGATAAGGATGAGAGCTATAGAAAAGGTACCGTTTATGGAACAAGGGCAAGGATTTTACTCCAGACTTTTCCTGGTGCCAAGAAAAGAAAACCAATGGAGACCTATTCTCGACCTGTCCGCTCTAAACACATATCTCATTGTTCCAAAATTCAAGATGCTGACCCTACAGCAGCTCCTTCCCATGCTGGGCAAGGAGTCTTGGCTGGTAACTCTAGATCTCAAGGAGGCATACCTGCACGTCCCCATTCGACCAAATTGCAGAAGATACCTCAGATTTCTTGCAGGATCATAGCATTATCAATTCTCAGCATTGCCCTTTGGCTTAGCTACTGCGCCCAGAGTATTCACGAAATGCCTGGCATCAGTAATTGCTTATTGCAGGCTTCAGGGGATTCAAATTTACCCTTACCTGGACGACTGCCTGTTACAAGCGGACAACAAAAACAAATTAGAAAAAGATTTGAAAAAGGTCTTTCATCTACTGCAAGCCTTGGGATACACAGTCAATATAAAAAAGTCAAGGCTGATACCATCCCAGACAATAACCTTCTTGGGTGCAGAACTGGACACTTCAAATCAAATGGCATCCCTCACAGCAGAAAAACAGAGACACCTTCCTCTCTATTTCATGGCATTAACAACGCAGAACCAGCTAACAGCAAGGAAAGTCCTGCAAGCCCTGGGTTACATGGCATCCTGCATAATATTGATTCCACATGCCAGACTACATATGAGGAAGTTGCAATGGTACCTAAGGAATTTATGGTCTCAGCACAAGCACAGCCTAGAAACCCAAATTCCAATAATTCCATGCCTGAAGCAAGAATTCCAATGGTGGGCCCAGGCCTGTCAGATGAACAAAGGATTACCCTTCCACAGGCCTCAACCAAGCCAGACTATCACCATGGACGCCTCAGACCTCGGTTGGGGGGCACACATGCTGGACAAGTGCATACAAGGCCTATGGACTCAAGAGCAGCTGAACCTCCACATAAATCAAAAGGAGATGCTGGCAGTAAAACTGGCAATCCAGGCATTCAGACCGTTTCTTCAACAGGGTCAACTGCTGATAAGGACGGACAACACCACAGTTATGTGGTACATCAACAAACAGGGAGGCACACATTCATACCCACTATGCCGGATGGCAATGGACCTCTGGAATGTGGCCCTGAGCTACAACATTCAGCTACAGGCAATATTCGTACCAGGAAAAGAAAATGTACTAGCAGACATCCTAAGCAGAACTACCACGGATGCCCACGAATGGATGCTGCATCCAGACATCTTCAAATCCATTGCAAGGAAATGGGGACTACCAGAAATAGACTTATTCGCATCCCCACACAACCACCAATTGAAAAAATTCTGCACAAGAGCATACCACCCACTTGCTTGGAAGGTGGACTCCCTCTCTTTCAGTTGGAAAAGCCTGACAGCATATGCATTCCCACCTCTTCCTTTGATGCACAAGGTGCTACTGAAGATCAAAGAAGACCGGCCAAGGATCATCCTGATAGCTCCAGACTGGCCGAGGCAGCATTGGTACCCATTACTGAGGAGTATGTCTCGGGAACAAATATGGCCTCTACCCCTAGTTCCCTTACTGCTAACACAGAACAACTTCAAAACCCTGCATCCAAACCTAAAAACGCTGCAGCTGGCTGCCTGGAACATTGCATAAGACACAATAACCCAGATTTATCTCAAAGGGTTAAGGACATTATCTTGGAGGCTCGCAGACCCTCAACAAGGAAAACTTATTCAGCAAAATGGAAAAGATATCTCATTTGGAGTGCAGCAAAAGGAGAAAATGTGTCAGTGGTAAACATAGCTAACATCCTGGAATACTTGGCAGAACTTTTCCACAATGGCCTGTCCTATTCTTCCATTAAGATTCATGCATCAGCCATTTCGGCAGAATACAACATGGATCCTCCAGTCTTCTCACACCCTCTACTCAGGCAGTTTCTGAGAGGAATTAAGAATGTAAAACCACCAAGGAAGCCACCATTGCCAGCTTGGGACTTGAACTTTGTACTAGAAAAATTGACACTCCCTCCTTTTGAACCAGCAGCAACAGCAGAATTACAGTATTTATCATGGAAAACTGCTTTCCTGCTTGCAATCACTTCAGCAAGAAGGGTTTCTGAATTACAGGCATTAATGGCAGTACAACCCTTCCTTATCTTCCATCAAGATAGAGTGTCCTTGAGAACTAATCCTACTTTTATGCCAAAGGTGGTCTCCAGGGTATCTTTAAACCAAGCTATCCACCTGCCTACTTTCTTCCCCAACCCACAGAACAGGGGAGAAAGGCTATTACATACCTTGGATGTACATAGACAATTGCGCTACTACCTGGACAGAACCAAGAACAATAGAAAAACAGACCAGTTATTGGTAGCATATGCAACAGGAATGGAAGGAAAAGCAATTTCAAAACAGACAATCTCTAAGTGGATAGGAAATTGCATTAGATTTTGTTACTCTTACCATGGGAAGACAGCTCCAAGAGTCATCAGACCTCACTCCACAAGGGCTACAGCCACTACTACAGCTTTTCTACGAGGAGTGGCTACCAAAGACATTTTAGAGGCTGCTACTTGGAGCTCCGTGCATACATTTGCCAAGCATTATAATCTACCCTTATACTCCAGATCCCGAGCAGGTTTTGCCACTGCTGTTTTGCAAGGGATCTTAGCTACACCATAATCTAATTACTACCTCCTCCCCCAGTTTGGCTATGGTATTCTACCCATTTGTTAGGACTGCAGATGCATCCATGAAGGACATAGTACAGTTTTGTACCTACCATAAATGTAGATGTCCGAAGGGTATGCATCTGCAGTCAGGATTACCCTCCCTCCTTCCCCTCTGTGGTACTCCTAGGGTATTTGCCCATCTTCTAGCTAGCTGGGGGAATCTATTATGGTGTATTTGTTTGTATATATGTACATACATGTGTAATTCTTACTTGCTGTCTGTTATTTGGAAACTTTACTTTTATCCAAATTTAGCCTTCCTAGAGGGCAGCTGGCATCTGGGGCAAGAAACACTGAGGAAAATGGCGTCGGCTGATGCCTTTATACCCGAAGAACTGCAGCTATGACGTCGGGTGAAGTGCGACATCAGCCGAGGCCAGACCCAGACTTTGGAATCCGGCCGACCGAAGGGCTGCCTGTGGACAGGACAACCCATTTGTTAGGACTGCAGATGCATACCCTTCGGACATCTACATTTATGGTAGGTACAAAACTGTACTTTTCCACTCCTCCTCCTGCTTACCAGTCAGAAATCTTGGCAGTTA
Organism: Protopterus annectens; assembly: GCF_019279795.1. Taxonomy (NCBI): domain Eukaryota; kingdom Metazoa; phylum Chordata; order Ceratodontiformes; family Protopteridae; genus Protopterus; species Protopterus annectens. The sequence goes on along the minus strand of NC_056735.1, from coordinate 877,996,567 downwards.
ATGCAGAGGGTAGACCTCCTCACATAATACAAAGGGAAGACCGTGCACCCAATCTGCAGACTTTAAACTTTCTGCTTGGATTATCCCACAACACCTAACTGCTGCACCAACTTAAGTCAACAGGTGCAAAACATTCTGAAGGAATCCAGAAGGCCTAACACTAGGAAATGTTACTCAGCCAAATGGAAAAAATTCTCTACTTGGTGCCAGATGTACCACCTTGAACCAAGCTCAGCTAACATTTTGACCACCCTGGAGTACCTGTCCAGTCTATTGGATAAATACCTTCCCTACTCCTCCATAAAAATACATGCCTCAGCCATCTCTGCTCATATTCCTCTTCTTCCTCCTATCTTCTTACACCCCACCTAAAACAATTGCTTAAGGGTGTCATTCACATTAGGTCCCCCAGGCAGAAACCCACCCCTTCATGTGATCTCAAGAATGTGCTGGAAAAATTTACTTTGCCTTCTTTTGAACCTGCATCTAATGCTTCTGTAACATTTCTCACTTGGAAGACTGCTCTTCTTTTAGCTTTTACTTCAGCTAGAAGGGTCTGTGAGTTACAGGTCTTAATGACAGTAGAGCCTTTTGTTATCTTCCATAAAGATAGGGTCTCATTCAGGACTTAACCCCTCCTTTATGCCTAAGGTGGCAACTAATGTGTCTTTGAATCAAGCCATCCATCTGCCTACCTTCTTTCCCAATCCTCAGAACAGGGAGAAAGATTACTGCACTCCTTGGATGTGCTCCAAATGTTACACATCTACCTAGACGCACAAAATCCTTAAGAAAATCAGATCAACTGTTCATAACCTTTGTCCCTGGATCTGAAAGAAAACCAACTTCTAAACAGACCATTTCTAAGTGGATTTCCCACTGTATTTTTTTCTGCTACAGCCATCACGGCAAAAAAAAAAAAAAAAAACTGATTTGGTTAGACCTCACTCTACCTGGGCCACAGCTACTTCTACAGCATTCCTTAAGGAGGTCCCTACCAAAGACATTCTGGAAGCAGCCACTTGGTCTTCTGTGCATACCTTTACAAGACACTACCACCAGGCAGCTTTCCCTAAATCCAGAGCAGGATTAGCCTCTGCAGTCCTGCAGGGATCCTGTCCTCTCCTTAATCTCCATCCACCCTCATTTAATCTTTAGGAATCTTCCCAACTACCAGGGCTGCAACAGTGAAACATGAAGAACATAGTACATTTGTGCACACTTGCCATAAATGTAGATGTTGGAGTGTATTCACTGTCGCAGTCTTTTTCCATCCCTTTTACCCCCTTAACCTACCAGGTGGGCTTAGACTCTCCAAGTATAATGACCTTGATCACTTCCTCATGCTGCCCTGGGTTAGGTACCCCCTTTCTTTATTCACCTATGCTTGACTCCAGGCTCCTCCTACATGGGGCCAAGAATATACTGAAGTGATGACGCAGTCTGGCTCCCTTTACACCTGAGTGTACTGATATAAAGTTTAGGTATCCACCAGCCTAGGAGGCAAAAAAGTTTTTGTGGTAGTTGGGCTGGCTGAGGGCTTTCAGGACAGGAAATCCCAACTGTCAGGACTGCAATAGTGAATACACTCGATCATCTACATTTATGGTAACTGTACATGACTGTACTCTCTCTGTGACAACCTGTACACTGTGTGGTATCTGAACAAGCTAAGGCACATGTAGATTTACACCTTGTGCAGGGAAGGGATGGATATCTGGCAGTGGACCATAGACGGTCATTACTGTCCCACTTCACATCCCGGGGAGGTGAACTTGCTGGTGGACAGTCTGGATCAATCCTCTGTACCCATCTTGGAGCTGTAGATTCAGAAGCTTTTTCTTGGCAAGATCTTATGGAAGTTGGGCACTTCATAGATTGTATAACATAGTTTTTCCACTGTTCTCATTGTAGCAAGACTGTGGGTAGTACACTGTAGACATCTTTTCCACTCCATGGCAAGATAGATTCCAGTACATTTCCCAGTATTCCTAGAGGGTCCTATACCTTGTCAGAAAGTACAGAATAGAAGAATCAAAACTAATTCACAGTGCCATATTCAAGAAGTATGTGATTTCAGACTAAAGGGTCACTACAGATGCAAGGTAATATTGTGACAGTAGTCAGGGGATCCTCCACAATTAGAACAGCTGTCTACACCTTTGAAACTGGCTTCCATTTTAGAACCTCTAATTCTGTTGGAAATTCCAAGTGGAATGTCATAGGATGTTTCTCTAGCTGAGTGGAACAGTAACTGTTACAGCTGCAGGTTGTCACTTTATGGACCGTCCTATTTCAGGCACTTGTATTATCATTCCACAGTAAAGGATGCATGCTTCATTTCTGGCTGTCTTGTCCATCATGACATTTTTATAAGGACAACATTTTGTCCCAGCACCATATATTCGAATAGTTCTTTAAAGGAGTTCTGCATCTCCACATACTTGGCCCCCTCCCTGGAATGTGAACTGTTTCCTCTTCAGATGCACTAATTTGATGGAATTTGTTTCTTGAAAAATGCCTACTAAGGCCATCACCTCTTTGTGCAAACTCTGAGCTGCAGACCTTCCTGTGTAGAGAGCCATGTCTTTCACAAGGATTGTGTTTTTTCTAGGACTAACCCACATTTTATCCATAAAGTGACTTCTCAGTTTTCCAAAGACCAGTCCATTTGTTCCCTATTTTTGCTGGGGCAGAAACAGCACACCTTGGTGTGCTGCATCATCACTTCAGGTTTTACATGAAGGAAATGCATGAGTTTAGGAAGACTGAAGCTATTCATTGCTGCTCCATGTTGGGAACCAATAGTCAACAAGCAAACCATTCCAAGTGGGGTGCCAACTGCATTATCTTGGATTATATTGGACTCTAGTCTGAAGAAGGTGGGGAGAATTTCCCTACCGAAAGCGCTCATTCAATAAATTGTCCGTGCTCTGTTTTTTGGTACCAGTTCCTTCTTTTTTCCACCTTTTGTCTTTGGAGTTCAGTTTTAAGTGTTTTATTTCACTTTGCCAACTGCATTATCTTTAACCATCACGTGACAAATCACAAATTGAAAAATGCTGCTGTTTGAGGCCATGCCTGTGGAGGCATGGCTTCAAGACCGTCTCCACTGCATACATCTTCACTGCAGCGTATTGGTTTTCAGTGTATGCAGTTACCAAACATTATTATATCAACTGTAACTCTAGAAAGTATGGGTTCTTTTGGTACTAATATAGTTTAGAATATGGTCCTTGCACTGTTAACCAGCTCCTTCCACCTGGCGGCTAATGCTTGGTATTAACCCAGAAGGTCCTGTTGTAGATCAGCTGAAACTGTAAGGCATACTTGTTGTCTACTAACAGTAACCTGCATTTGTGAGTCAAACACTCTACCACTTTTCTTCCAAGTGCAGGCAACTCCTTCATTCAAACTAAACCTTTGGAGTTTTGTGCAAGTTGCGTAAGTATGTTTGTATAATACTTTTTAGTAGTGTAGGAGGTAAAGCTTTGTATTTCTTAATTGACAGGACTGCATCTCCTGATTTCAGGGCTGAACTGGTGGATTGTGAGACAAGGAGTGCTTATGTAGCCAGTGTGTTATATGATATGCAATGATACTCGGTACACACATTTGGTATATTACAAAATGTTGTTGGTAAAAAGAATGAAGTCATTTAAGGACCCATTAAGGAAAAGCCCCTCTTACATCAACTGATGTAGCCAGAAATTTTTTTCATTTTAACATTGTAGGTTTCTGATCTTCATTGTTGATTTTCTGGAAGTCTATTCGCTCAGTGGCTGTGTGAAAACTTGAAGAGCCATAGACATAGGGCTACTTATTTAGTTTGCTTGTAAAGTGAGTAACCCCAGCCAGAAGAGCTTTGAAGAAAGAATTGTGATTGAAAAAGAGGAATATAGTTCTTGTTCTGTTATGGAGAGTCATGTCTTAGATCAACCAATTAAAAAGAATGTACCTGCTGTTTTCTTTTTAACATGTAGTGTACTGTCTTATTCACATATGTGAAACATTTGTGAAGTTATCTATTTTTGTATACAGTTAATCTTTAAAACTTTTCTTACCATGATCCTATATTTTCAGAGTAAAAACGATTTTGCCGTCTCAAAAAATGTCTTGCCAACCCTGGAATTCACAGCAACATAAATAATAATTACATCAAATCTGCCATATTTTCTCCCTATCTGCTACTAACTTTCCTTGAGCTGCTTTTTTTGTCAATTAAAGTGTATTTCTTTAAAAAAAGTAAACAACATGAACACGGTTCTTACCTCAGAGATCTCTTCCCAAAATACATTCTTCCCTTGCTCTCTTTCTGAAATAAATTTAATGCCTTGAAAATAAAAGTGTACCTACCTTCATAACATAAGATAAAATCAGATAAAACATCAAGAATGTTTAAATTCATTTTAACATTCTTCTTCTGTTTTGGCTTTCCTTCATGTTTACTGTCTTAAGTTAATAGTTTGCATCTGTTTTAGTTGTTTTTAGGTCATTTACTCATTTTAAATTGGTGATGTTATGTGATCCTATCTCGCCTACATTCAATACTGATGGGCTCGGAGCCGATCCCTTGGCTACGACTCGGCACGCTATGCTATAGAGTGAGGCCTCTTATTGGCTGAGCTATTTCTTATCCCAGGATGCACCACCACTAATCCCCCAGATCTCGTTTGCCGCTTACTAAGCTAGGACGTGGTCTCAACTTGGCTGGGCTAAGTACTACTTTATTTAGGCTTTTCCTGTCAGGAATTTGCTTATTTTGAACCCAAAAGCTGTTTTAACAGCTATTGTTGTGATACGAATGTGTTTTGCGTAGTTTTATTGAGGAATTTGTGTTTTTTTTTTTTTCGTCAGGGAAGGTTTCCCGTTTTAGTTAGAGGGGCCTTCCCCTTTTGCTATTTGCTATTCTAGCATTTGTTTGTGGGTCAAGTACCCGTTTAAGTTAGAGGGTCTTGACCCTCTCTTTCTGTGTTTTTTGTTTAACTGTATTTAAAAAAAAAAAAAAAAAAAAACTTGGTATTTCTTTCATATTTAAACTGCTAGTTTTTGGTGCAGACATGTCAAAAGAACATAGACCCTCCGGGTTTAAAAAGTGCACGAGGTGTGGTTATAAGATGTCCATAACGGACGACCACTCCTCGTGCGTTTATTGCTTAGGCGCCAAGCACCTACAAGAGTCATGTAGCGTGTCACGCCTTTTCATCAAGAGTCCTCAAGGAGAGGAAGAACAAATTAATCCTAAAAGGTTTGATAAAGCCTTCCTTCGAGGAGGCTTTATCTTTATCTTCCTCTCCTTCAAAAAAGAAAAAAGCGTCGGCTCCGACCAGTCTGTCGGAACCGACTGCCAAAAAACCTAGGCAGGCTTCTCCATCGGCTCCACGGACTTCGGAGCCGAGGGCGGAATGGTCTGCCTCAATGCCTCCAGTCTCAACCCCTCTGGTTTCGGAGCCGAGGACTGGGGCATCGAGAGGCGGGTCACCTTCATCGGCTCCACTGATATTGGAGCCGATGAAGGTTGCCGGCTCAGACTCTTCCCCTTCGGCGCCGAAGTCCTCATCGGCACCGAGGGAAATTGCCCTGAGATCTCCCTCGGAACTAATAATTATTGAATCCATTCGGAGCCGGTCCCCTAGTCCTGTGGAGCCGATGGAGAAATCGATTCGGACCCGATCGGTATCGTCCAGATCCTCCAAGATGTCTGATTCGGACATCGACAGGGTGCTCCTAAGACTCTTCCAGTCTCCGGTGTTCCAAAAGCTAGTTTCGGCTCCAGCCCATTCGGCTTCGGAGCCGATGGTCCACCTTCCTATTATGGTTCCTCCTCCAACAGCCTCGGCACCGTTGGAGCCGGTGCTGGTGGAACCGGTGGAGGTTTTAGGGTCGGGCCCGACCCTTACTCCAACTCCGGCTCTTGAGTCGGAGTTCGCACGTGGACTTCTTCCGTCGGCCCGGGTGCTTCGGGATTGATGTTTTCGGTCCCAAGTCTTCCTCTTGGTGCGTCGGCGGCGGGAGTGCTGTCTACCGTCGTGACCACGGAGGTGGGACCCTCCTGGGATTCTGGTGGTCCCGCCTTCAGGGCTATGAGGAGTGCGTTAGCCAAATCATCTTTGGCTACCTCCACGGTCTCCCCAGCTCCTTCCCTGCATACCGAGACTGGGTCTTTGGCAGTCCCCCTGTCCTTGGACAGCGGAGCCCCGGGGCCTGAGGTTACCCCCACTGGGGTTTCCCCCCCTCCTGGAGGTCCTTCTGAAGCTTCTTCGGAAGAAACCCCCAGGAAAAGATCGTGCAAGAGGAAGCACGTTGACTCCCCTGATGAGTCTCTTACATCAGACACTGATCTCGATGATGCAGAGGGGTCCCCTAAGTCGTCCTCGGATGATGTCTCCTTTGCAGACATCCTGGAAGCCCTTAAACAACGAGGCAGCTGGCAGTCCAAACCCCCTTCTGCTGATGAGTCGGTGTTCCTTAAGGCCTTCAGGGCTCAGCCCTCCACCTCCTGGGTGTCTCCGCCCTTCGACGTGCTCTTGGATTTGATCTGTCAAGGGCTGGGAACACCCAGACTCTGTGGAACCGGTGCCTGCTCGTCCTAATAAATTCCTCTCGGCACCCCCTGAAAAAGAGTTTCTAACTAAAGGTGTGGCTGTAGATGCTTTGGTGGTGGCATCTGCTACCCAGCAAGATGTAGCAGAGGCTTCGACGTCCGTCCATCCTCCTAATAAGGAGTCTAGGAGCATGGATCGGTACGGAAAGCGCACCCTAAGTTCAGCGGCCTTTACATTAAGGTCCTTGAACTACCTTACGCACTTTACCAGATTTCAGAGGGATCTGATTAAAGAGCTTTCCTGCCTGAGGAGCTGGCCCAGACGGTTGGCTCTCAGCTGGCTACATTATCGTCCATTTCAAACTCGTCCATGAGGCTCATTTCTTATGCGGCCGAAGGGGCGAGTAGAGCGGCGAGTACAGGCATTGCTCTACGGAGACAAGCCTGGCTACGCCTGTGTCATTTCGCGGAGGCCTTTAAGTCTTCCTTTGCCGACGCCCCCTTTGATGGGTCCTCCCTGTTTGGACCCAAGGTAAAGGACACACTGACCCGCTGCGAACAGGAGGGTAAGACTCTGACTGCCGTAGGGGCACGATTTTCCACTCCCTTCGGCCTTATCCCAAGGCTAAAGAGGAGGGAAAATGTGGTTCCGTAGATCTCAGAAGCCTTACCCTCTCAGCAGGATGATCCCCTTCCAGAGGCAGGGAGGGGAAATTCTTCCGGAAGACGCCGTCCCAGAGGCGGCAGAGGCCCTCGCAACACTGGAGACAGCGAGTCCTTTCGTGGCTCTTCAGCCTTTCACAGTCCCTGAGGGATTGCCTGACTGTGTAGCTCCGGAGCCAGTCGGGGGTCGTTTTTCGAGGCACCTAGAAGCCTGGGAAGGTATCACTCAGGACCGATGGGTGCTTCGAATTATCGCCGGAGGTTACTCCATCCCTTTCTTTCACTCTCCACCTCAGTCCAAAAAAATCCCGGACCCACCACCCAGTCAACGGGAAACTGCAGCCTCAGAAGTTTCAAAGCTGCTGCAAAAAGGAGTCATCCAACTGGTCCCCGCAGACCAGATCGGATTAGGGACTTACTCAAGATTCTTTTTGGTGCCAAAAAAGACAGGGGACTTGAGACCCATTTTAGATCTCAGCATTCTAAACCGTTCAGTCAAAAAGTCCAAGTTCCGAATGGTCACCCTACAAGCCATTCTCCCATTGCTGGAGAAAGGTGTTTGGATGTGCTCCATAGATCTCAAGGACGCTTATTACCATATCATGGTACATCAAGCGTCCAGGAGACATCTGCGCTTCAGCCTAGGAGGCAGTCATTTTCAGTTCCGCGCGCTGCCCTTTGTTCTTACCACAGCCCCCCAGGGTGTTCACCAAATGTTTGGCGGTCGTGACTGCTCACCTGAGAAGTCTAGGATTCCAGGTGTTTCCATATCTAGACGACTGGCTCCTAACTGCCACCTCCGAGCATCTACTATTGCGGAGCCTACAAGCCACTATTTCACTGGGCAATTCCCTTGGAATCACCTTCAATTGGCCAAAGTCTGTATTGCTGCCTTCTCAACGCATAAGATTCATAGGAGTAGAGATAGACTCAAACCAAATGCGGGTCTATCTACCTACAGACAGAATACAAACCATTCAGGCTCAAGTTCGAGCCTTACTTCCCAGATCCAAAGCCCCAGCCAGAGTGGTCCTGCAGCTACTGGGTTCCATGTCCGCCACGGTTCTTCTAGTTCCCCTGGCAAGGTTGCACATGAGAATTCTCCATTGGCTTCTTTCAGCTCAGTGGTCCTTTCAGGAACTCCTTCTCAGTCACCTCATATGGATCACGGAAACCTGCAAACGGGACCTTCGCTGGTGGCTAGTGCCCTCCAATCTGGATCAGGGACGACCCTTTGTTCCACCTCCTCCTGCGGCCACTTTGACCACGGACGCCTCCCAGATGGGGTGGGGGGGGCATTCCCTGGGCAGGTCAGTCCAAGGCAAATGGCACTCAGAAGAGACCCTACTTCATATCAACATCCTAGAAATGAGGGCGGTGCTTCTGTCCCTTCAAGCCCTTCACAATTACCTCCCTCAGGGCGTAATTGCCGTTCACTCAGACAACAAACAGGGAGGGACCAGATCCTATCCTCTTTGCAGAGAGGCCATGAGAGTTTGGGAATGGGCAGTGTCGACCAAACGCTTTCTAGTGGCTACTCATATCCCGGGCAAGTCCAATGTGATAGCCGACAGACTGAGCAGAACCATCCTCTCTCCTCACGAATGGTCTCTGAACATTACAGTTGCAGATCAGATATTCAGCAAATGGGGAGTTCCGTGTTGCGACCTCTTCGCGACTCCACTAAATGCGAAGTGCAAAACGTTCTTCTCCCTCGCTCCGGGGAAGAGCCCCATGGACGCACTAGCCCGTCCTTGGCCCACCGGCTTGCTTTATGCCTTCCCCCCAGTTCCTCTCCTTCCCAGGGTGATCCAAAAGGCATCTCTCTTGGGGAGCAAAATGATCTTAGTTGCTCCTTACTGGCCTCGTCAAGTATGGTTCCCCTATCTTCGGAAGTATGCTCTGGAGGGTCCATGGTTCCTGGATCAGATCCCAGACCTTTTGATTCATCAGTCGGGACTATTCCACCAGTCCCTACACACCTTAAAATTGATGGCTTGGCTCCTCCTCTTCCGACTATAGTAAGGAGTCATACATTGGATCCAGAAGTTGTACACATCTTATCTTCGGCCCACAAGTCTACTACAAAGAAATTGTATTCTAGCAAATGGAAAAGATTTGCTATTTGGGCTCAACTCCGGGGCCTGGATCCCATCACTATTCCCGTATCAGAAGTACTGAAATTTCTAACTTCTCTTTTTAATCAAGGTTCTTCAGTCTCTACCATCAAGGTTCAATTGGCAGCTATTTCCAATTTTCACGAATCTATAAACCCACGTTTAATGAGCAACAGATTGTGTAAGACCTTCTTGAAAGGTGCTGCGCTTTTAAGACCTCCGATTTCTCATCCTGCTCCTCCATGGGATCTCGATGTGGTGTTACGCGCCTTAACTTCCTTCCCCTTCGAACTGGCAGCGACATGTGATTTAAAATTTCTATCGTGGAAGACTGCCTTTCTGGTGGCAATTACTTCTGCCAGGAGGGTTTCAGAGCTTCAAGCTTTGTCCGTAAAACCTCCGTACTTGGTTTTTCACAAAGACAGAGTATCTCTCAGGCCAAATCCTTCCTTTGTCCCTAAAGTCTGTTCCAGTTTCTGCCTACAGCAATCATTAGAACTTCCAGTCTTCTTTCCGAAGTATTCTAACAAGGCGGAATTCATATTCCACACATTGGATGTCCACAGGCAGTTGCGTTTTTATTTAGATAGGACCAAACAAACAAGGAAAACAGATCAGTTGTTTGTATCCTTTGCAGATAATAAATTGGGCAAAGCCGTCACAAAGGTCACTATTGCCAAATGGATTAGGGACTGTATTACTCAAGCTTATTCTTATTCTAACAAAGAACTTACCACCTCTGTCAAAGCTCATTCTACAAGGGCTATGGCTACTTGATAGCATTTCATTCTAAGCTTGCCATTAGTGACATTTGTGCTTGGCTACATGGTCTTCCCGCACTTTCATTTCCCACTACAAATTGGATGTGGCATCTAGAGGACGAGCTTCATTTGGTTCCACAGTACTCAGGAGTGTTTTCCAATGAGCCACCCAGGATTTAGGTGCTAGGGGCTGTCCCATCAGTATTGAATGTAGGCGAGATAGGATCACATAACATCTTTTAGTTATGTACTTACCATAACTTTAGATGTTTGGGATCCATCTCGCCTACATTCCTAATAACCACCCTCCTTCCCCCTTCCTTGGAGATCAGAGGATATCAGAAGGTCCGAATCCTGTTGTTTCATCTTGAAACATCTAACAATGTTATATAAACAAGTTGTGCATGTGTGCATGAATGCGGACAAACAAGATCTGGGGGATTAGTGGTGGTGCATCCTGGGATAAGAAATAGCTCAGCCAATAAGAGGCTTCGCTCTATAGCATAGCGTGCAGAGTCGGAGCCGAGGGATCGGCTCCGAGCCCATCAGTATTGAATGTAGGCGAGATGGATCCCAAACATCTAAAGTTATGGTAAGTACATAACTAAAAGTTTTTGTTTATGACCCTGCAGCATCTGGAGAATATTGTACATTTTTTGAGCATTTATTCGGTCATTTCAGTAAATAGCTGCACTGTTTTTGCATTTTACGTGATCTAACTTTTGAAATTAAATCCTGGATGTTAAGTTGTCAAACTCGCCTTCATTCTTGCTGGATGGGTTCGGAGCCGATCCTCGGCTCCGACTCGGCACTTGCTAAGCTCGAGAGCTAATTTTACCAGCTTGAGGCAACCCTATATCCCATGATGCAAGGCGTGACTACCCAGATCTCGTTTGCCGCTTAGCGTACGGGTGTCTTCTTTTGCCAGCTCAGGTATTGTCATATATTTAGCTTTAAAGAATAGCTTAAAATTTCCTTTATATTTCTCTTAGTCACTGATTTAGCTAATATCTTAGCCCTCTTTTCTTAACCCTATACCCATTTTAGCCCTTCTGGGTAGAGTTTATTCCCTTCCCCCTTTTTAGGCCTTAAGCCTCCCTTCCCTTTTCCTGTCAGGGAGTGTTTGTGTTTGTGTATGTGGTAGTCAGTTCACTGTCTTTAGTTTAGTGTTTGTGTGGACTTGTGTGAATTGGTGATTTAATTTTGTTTAGTGTAAATTTTTTCTTAGCTATGTCTAAGGAATCAAAGGTCTCAGGCTTCAAGAAGTGTGACTCGTGCTGTCAGAAGATGTCTCTGATAGACGGTCACACTTCTTGTGTCTATTGCTTGGGACCTCTACATCAGCAGGACTCCTGTGCTATCTGTCATTCTTTCAGCCAGAGAGTCCTGCAGGAACATAGGAACAAGCTGATCCTACGAGGCATATTGAAGCCGGAGAGCTCCCCGACCAAGTCCAGGTCGGGGAAGCCCTCTAAGCCACCTAAGCCCCCGGCTTTAAGTTCTAAGCCTTCGGCGGTGGCGCCGACTCCTTCTAAGTCGAGATCGGCTCCGGCCGAAGCTGATCCTTCTCCTATGGAGCTTTTTGTATCGGCGCCGATCGGCTCCGATACAACTGTTTCTAAGCCGATGTCGGCTCCGGCTGGAGCCGACATTCCTTTGATCCAGACTGGAGCCGAGAAGTTATCTGCTCCGACTGGAACCGAGGGGTCCTCGGCTCCGATGGCTCCGACAAGGAAGAGATCTCGGTCTCCATCCCTGGAGTCGATTCGTTCGGCTCCGGGATCTCCTCTACATTCGGAGCGGAGCCATCGGAGCCGATCTTCTAGGTCTTCCAGGCTCTCAGGCCATGACTTGGAGAGAGTGGTAAGCAGACTGCTGAAATCACAGGCACTGGCCCAGATGCTCCATAGCCCGTCTCAGCAGACTACCGCTATCAGTCATCCTCCTGAAATTCCTCCTTCGACTCTCCTTCAGAGTTCGGAGCCGGAGATTCTCGGAACTTTGACTGTTGGTGCGTCGGAGCCGATACCACCCCTTTCGGCTCCGTCGTCTTCGACTCCGATTTCCTCCATGAGACCTTCCTTGGAGGGATCCGGCCGTCGGGTCTCCCTCGTCGGCTCCGAGGGGGCGAGTGGCATCGGACCCTTGTCCGACCCCATTCTCCCTCTCGGAGCTTCGACGCTGGTGAGCTCGGCACCGACATCGGCCTCGGAGCCTTCTCTTTCGGCGGGGCCGGGAGTTCCTGTTTCTTCGGAGCGGGAGCTCTCTGGCCTCCCTGGAAGGGGAGCCTTTGAGGTGATGAGGAGTGTTCTAGCCCCTGAGCTGAGTCAACAGTCAGTTCCATTAGCTCCTCCCTCTTCGGTGCCTGCTGATATCTCTTCCCACTCTCTTGCTCCCGGACCCAGAGATCCATCGCCCCAGGTTTCCCCACTGGGAAGAACTTCCTCTTCCGAGGTTTCTCCTGATCCTTCGGGGGAACCCCCGCGTAAGAGGACGTGCAAGAGGAAGCACACAGACTCCCCTGAGTCTACGACATCAGATACTGACTTAGATGAGTCGGAGGGATCCCCAAGGTCCCCCTCTGAGGATGTCTCCTTTTCGGACATCCTGGAACTCCAGAGGGGGAACTGGCCTTCCCTTAACCCCTCCGAGGATGAGTCAGTATACCTGGAGGCTTTTGGATCTCGACCCTCCACCTCCTGGGTGTCTCCACCTTTCGACCCTCTCATGGAAGTGGTGGCTCGAAAGGCGTGGGCGGCCCCAGATTCTGTGGAACCAGTCCCCAGGAGGCCTTCTAAATTTATCACGGCCCCTGCAGACAAACAGTTTCTCACCAAGGGTGTCCCTGTTGATGCCATGTTGGTGGCGGCTGCCACCAAGAAGGAACTTGCCGATCCTTCTGTACCTGTCCATCCTCCTAACAAGGAGTCTAGGACCATGGATAGGTACGGTAAGCGGATGTTTTCTTCAGCGACCTTCGCTATGCGCTCGCTGAATTATCTGTGTCACTTTACCCAGCTTCAGAGAGATATTCTCAAGGAACTAGGTGAGGTAGTACAGGATCCGTCAGCTGCTGGGGCTTAAGAAAAAATTGCCTCGCAGCTGGGAATCCTAAATTCCATAACAAACTCCTCCATGCGGCTCATTTCTTATGCAGCCGATGGAGCGAGTAGAGCCGCAGGCACAGGAGTGGCCCTTAGGCGTCAGTCCTGGATGTGGCTTTGTAACTTCGCAGACCCCTTTAAGGCATCCTTCACAAATACTCCCTTCGATGGTTCGGCTTTGTTTGGACCTCAGGTGAAGGACACTTTGACCAGATGCGAACAAGACGGCAAGACTCTTTCTGCCGTAGGAGTCCATTTCTCCACCCCTTCAAGGCCTTATCCTAAAGGTCAGAAGGGAGGGAAAATGTGGTTCCGTAAATCTCAGGGAGTCACGCCTGACGCACGTGGTCAGTTAATCCCCCGGAGGCAGAGGGGGTAATAACAATAGACGCCGCCCTAGGGGCAGAGGGGGTCCGCAGAATCAGGGTAGCAGAGAGCCTCTCTCTATCAAACCCTTCCAGTATCCCTGAGGTGTTGCCCGACTGTTCACCCTTGGAGGCAGTCGGGGGAAGATTGTTGCTGTACCCAACAGCCTGGCTTTCCCTTTCTCAAGACAATTGGGTACAGTCGATCATATCTGAGGGTTACAAAATCCCTTTCGAAAAAAATCCCGTTCCTCAAAAGGTATCCCTCCCAGACGTTTCACCCAGTCTAAGGGAGTTTTCAAAGCTGGAGGTATCAAAACTTATAGCAAAAAGAGCCATCCATCCAGTTCCAGCAGACCAAGTAGGATCCGGGATCTACTCAAGATTCTTTTTGGTTCCCAAAAAAACGGGAGATTTTAGACCAATTCTAGACCTCAGCAGACTAAACAAGTTTGTCAAAAAGGCAAGATTCCGGATGGTCACACTTCAGTCCATTTTACCCTTTCTAGGCAAGGACAACTGGATGTGCTCAGTAGACCTTCAGGATGCGTACTATCACATAAAAATTCACAGGCGCTCCAGAAGGTTTCTCCGCTTTCGGCTGGGGACCAGTCACTTTCAATTCAGAGCCCTGCCCTTTGGTCTCACTACAGCCCCCAGAGTGTTCACCAAATGTATGGCAGCGGTCACGGCTCACCTGAGGCATCAAGGATTCCAGGTGTTTCCGTATCTAGACGACTGGCTCCTCTCTGCCACCACCAGGCATCAACTTCTCCAGGCCAGAGACTACACTCTTCACATTTGCAGTCAGTTAGGGATTTCCATAAACTTCGAAAAGTCTTCCTTGTTACCTTGCCAATCTATTACCTTTATAGGCGCAGAACTAGACACTGTTCGGATGTCAGCAAGACTCGCAGATCAAAGAATTCTGGACATCCAAAGATATGTTCAGATCATCCTGCTCAGCAAAAAGATCAGGGCCAGATTTGTCCTGAAGGTACTAGGACTCATGGCGGCTGCCATCATACTTCTTCCCTTGGCTCGCTTCCACATGCGTCTACTGCAATGGATGTTGTTTACCCAGTGGTCCTTCCAGCAGCTTCCCATGCGCCACGAGATCATGGTGACACAATCTTGCAAGAGTCACCTAGCCTGGTGGATGTCTTCCCCTCAGGTCCACCAGGGCCGACCGTTTGTTCCCCCGGCCCCGGTTGCCACAGTCACATTAGATGCCTCTCTGATCGGGTGGGGGGGCATTATCAAGGCAGGATGGTCCATGGGACTTGGCAACCCTTCGAATACCACCTGCACATAAATGTCCTAGAGATGAGAGCAGTGCTTTTAACGTTGCAAGCCCTCAACGACTTTCTTCCTTTAGGAACTATTGCAGTTCAGACGGACAACATGTCCGTAGTATGGTACATCAACAAACAGGGCGGGACCAAGTCCTATCCACTGTGTCGAGAAGCTCTCAGACTATGGCAATGGGCAATCTCCTCTCATCGGTTTCTGATAGCAACGCATATCCCCGGGAAATCCAACTTCATAGCGGACAGATTGAGCAGAGCTATTCTCATGCCTCACGAGTGATCTCTCAAACAATCAGTAGTGGAAGAGATTTTTCAGAAGTGGGGCTTTCCATGCTGCGACCTTTTTGCTACACCCCAAAACAGCAAATGCCCAGACTTCTTCTCCCTCTTTCCACTCCCAGGCCATCCCCCCAGAGACGCTCTAACCCAGGATTGGCCCCGGGGACTTCTTTATGCCTTTCCTCCATTCCCCTTGATACCTCAAGTGATTCAGAAAGCTACCACTTTGAGAACCAAGTTGATTCTCATTGCCCCTTACTGGCCTCGACAAGTTTGGTTTCCGTTCCTACATCGCCATCTCTTGGTACAGCCTTGGCATCTGGACCCAGTTCCAGATCTTCTGACCCACCAATCGGGTCAGCTGCACCAGTCCATTCGTTCTCTCAACCTCACTGCTTCGGGTCAGCTGCACCAGTCCATTCGTTCTCTCAACCTCACTGCTTGGTTGCTCCACTTCCTTCATTAGCCAGGCTTCCTATGATTTCTAATCCCATACAGGATATCATAGTAGCTTCTCTAAAGTCCTCTACCAGAAGGATTTATGCTAGTAAATAGCAGCATTTTTCCTTCTGGGCAAAGTCCAGGGACATAGATCCCTTTACTGCTCCAGTTCAGTCAGTCTTGGACTTCCTAGCTGAGATATTTCACTCTGGCTCTTCTTCTTCGACAGTTAAAGTCCAGCTGGCAGCTATCTCAAATTTTCATGTTGGCTTAGCGGACCAGAACATTATGTCTCACAAGCTTTGCAAAGCCTTTCTAAGAGGGATCTTTCTACTTAAACCCCCGATTAAGGATCCTCCACCGCAATGGGACCTGAATTTAATGCTGACATCCTTAATTCTTTCCCCCTTTGAACCGGCTGCTACATGCTCATTAAAATTTCTTTCTTGGAAGACAATTTTTCTGGTTGCTATTACTTCGGCTAGGAGAGTGTCTGAACTTCATGCTCTCTGTGTCCGACCCCCCTACTTGGTCTTCCACAAGGATAGAGTATCTCTAAGAACTAATCCATCCTTCTTGCCCAAGGTTGCTTCCCAGACGAATCTTAACCAGTCTATTGATCTTCCAGTATTTTTCCCAAATTATTCTGACAGAGCGGAACAAAAACTGCATTATTTAGATGTTCATCGCCAACTCAGGTACTACTTGGACAGAACAAAACAATTCAGAAAATCTGATTAGCTTTTTCTTTCATATGCAGAAAATAGAAAAGGTCTCCCGGTCTCCAAGGTGACCTTATCGAGATGGCTGTCTTCCACTATTTCCTATGTTTATCTCCTTAGCGGCAAAGAGCTGCCTTCTAAACCAAAGGCACATTCTACCAGAGGCCTAGCCACATCTACAGCCTTTTAGGCTAGGCTACCTATTGACACCATTTGTGCAGCAGCCACTTGGGCCACACCTCATACCTTTGTCTCACATTACAAATTGGACTTGGCCTCCAGGGACAGAGCTAGGTTTGGTTCCACAGTTCTCAAGAGTCTGTTCCATTGAGCCACCCAGGATAGAGGTGCTAGGGACGCGGTCCCATCCAGCAAGAATGAAGGCGAGTTTGACAACTTAACATTAAGAAGTTATGTACCTACCATAACGTTCCATGTTAGTTGTCTTCTCTCGCCTTCTTTCTTGCGTCCCTCCCTCCTTTCCCCCTAGCCTGGACAGACCTTGAGGTTGTACTATTCTCTGGAGTGGGTTTTATTCTTCCTATGGACTCAAGTTATCATTGGTCACTAGTTTTAGTGGTCCCCCTTTGTTATATTTCCACATTTGGTCACTTTCTTCCTCCTCCTGTTGGAAGAAGGTAATGGGCATATTTCTATAGCTACCAAATGAGATCTGGTTAGTCACGCCTTGCATCATGGGATATAGGGTTGCCTCGAGCTGGTAAAATTAGCTCTCGAGCTTAGCAAGTGCCAAGTCGGAGCCAAGGATCGGCTCCGAACCCATCCAGCAAGAAAGAAGGCGAGAGAAGACGAATAACATGGAACATTATGGTAGGTACATAACTTCTTATTATTTACTATATGAAGATAAAATCAGATAAAACATCAAGAATGTTTAAGTTCATTTTAACATTCTTTTTCTGTTTTGGCTTTCCTTCATGTTTACTGTCTTAAGTTAATAGTTTGCATCTGTTTTAGTTGTTTTTAGGTCATTTACTCATTTTAAATTGGTGTTTTTGTTTGACCCTGCAGCATCTGGAGAATATTGTACATTTTTTGAGCATTTATTCGGTCATTTCAGTAAATAGCTGCACTGTTTTTGCATTTTACGTGATCTAACTTTTGAAATTAAATCCTGGTTATCCTTTAATGAGAGAAATAGAGAACCAGGTTGAGCTGCACAAGTTCTGATTGCAGGGTTGCCAGATGTCCTTATTTGAGCGGGACTGTCCCAAGAAAAGCAGCCCAATCTTGAGTCCCGCACTGTCTGTTAAAATTACGGCAAAACGGTTTCCGCTTTGTGATTTTTGATTGACTCATATACCGGCATATGGGCCAGTCATAAATTGCAAAGTAAAGCCACTTCTGTTCAATGAGAAAAAGCGAGTCGTTCCGCATTGAACAGAAGAGGCTCTCGTGTGCGATTTTTAATTGGCTGTTTTTTTTTTTGTCCCTTGGTCCCTACCTGCCTGTTTAGAAATCTGGCAATCCTGACTTCAAGTAACAATCAGATTTTCAGTACCACACAACAGCGCACTAAACATACCTAAACCACAAAGGCCTCCTAAATGTAATCTAAGAAACCTGTACCCTTGGCAAACTCACAAACACACAACACAGGCAGCACCTACCATGAAACGCACATCAAGAGTCGCATTGTCTCAAGTCAAAAGCCAATAAGGCAAGCCTGCACACAATCCAGTATCCTAGCAGTAGGTGACATTGTAGTGAGGCACAGTGGTGCACCACTTACTAAGCTGTGCAAGGATCTTGATCACTTGTCTACCAGGTGCCAGTATTCGCAACATAATGCATGCATTTTACTATATGAAGAGAGACATAATTGAGTTCTTAGTATATGTGTCTGAGGCAGGTATGAACCTTGCCTTGAGCAGCATTCTGCCATCGCCAATAATTTTTCAGCAGTACAAACAAAAACATTGACTTCAACGACTGGCTTAGCTTTTGGTGCCATTCAAATGGTATACAGTGTATGTGTGTGTGTATGTCAGCTTGGGAGAAGATGGCAGACAAGTCTTAAATGTTTTGCTGAGGATTGCTTGCAGCTGTGCCCCAAGGCTTTTTATATTGGCTAAATCTTTGCCCACTTCCAGTAATACTCTTTTTCAATTTCAGTATCATAAAGTGTCCAGTATAACAAAGCAGAAGCTGGATAACATATAAAGGTATTGCTGTTCAATGTTAGGAGCCCTAACAAAAAACTCCATTTCCCTGCAGTTTTTTTTTTACTTTGGAAAGCATTAATATATATGCATCATAATGGACAACCTGGTTCAAGAGCAATGACAGAGCTCCATCAGTGCAGGGTTTCAATGCCTGCCTTGTGTTCAGGCCCAACCGCACTAGATGAAGGCACTAAAGGTGGTGGTGTATCCATATTCTTAAAAAATATTTCACCTGTAGACTTGTTAGACAGTGTAATGACCTGAAACTCCTACCCATCCAACAAAACTCCTTGTCATGTCATAGCAAACTATAAGGCCCTCCTCAAACCATTTATTCTTCCCAAGTAGTATGAAATCCGTATGTATTAAGCCAAACACCATTTCCCTAGGTGACTTCAACTGTCTCTCTATTAGCTAGGAGACTTGCACGTCCTGAAACGTGTGTGCCCAGAAATGTCTGGTTTTCATTAGTACAAACTCTCTGGAGCAGGTAGTCAGTACTCCAGCCAAGAGTATTAAAATCCTTTACCTGCTGCATACCGGTATGGGACAGCAATAGTTGTGACTTCGTCCCTGGTTAAAATTGACCACAGATCAGTAACATTTACCATTAGACTGAAGCAAAAAGTATCTTTCAATGTCAGAGACTATGGTAAGGCAGATCAACTAAAATCTGGCTAAGTTCAAAATCCCCTTTAAACTTGCCATGACTTACAGAATCTTTATTGCCAAAATCTATGCACAAGTAAATAACTTGTTAGACACAGCTGTCCCCTTTTGAAGTAAATACAAAGCCAAATTTAAAAATAAATCCTTATGGTGGAACCCAAATATAAACAGGCTGTATATAATAAAAGAAAAAATAGTCTTTGCACTCAAAAATAAATGTAACCCTCACGATGCCAAGCACTGTCTTGCAAAACCTATAAGAAATCAACCAAATCCAGGTGTAAAATAAAATGGTCACCCACAAAGCTTTTTTTTAACTATTTTAGAAACTTCAGAAACAATGCCCTGTACTCTGGCCCAGGGAAAATAGCCAGTCTACTGGTGGACCAGTTTAGCTCAAAATTTATCTCATCGCCATCCTGTTTTCCTAGAGCACATACCTGTCCCCCCCAATCTCTCAAGAACAAGTCCTCAAGGCAGACCCGATAGCATATAAGGCTGTGTACTGGCCAGTGTGAAACAGGACTTGTTAGACTCCCTGCAGAAGCTGTTTAGTATCAACCTCCAAACAGGCTTCATGCCGGATGAAAGAAGGACACCAACAGTCATCCATTGTACAAAGGTGGGGTATCACTGGACCCAGGTAAGTATAGACCCATAAGCCTGACCAACCTTGCTTACAGTCATCTGTAGGACCATAGAAGAGATCAGTATGAAATTAATTAATAGGGAGGTAGATAGCCTACAGACAACCAAAAACCAGTTCAGATTTGTCAAGGGCAGATCCTGTCTAGTTAACCTGGTCATTTTCTTCAAGGAGGTTATTGAAGCAATGGATGACAACATATTAGTAAACCAGTTCAGATTTGTCAAGGGCAGATCCTGTCTAGTTAACCTGGTCATTTT